>NW_024538716.1:0-35965 GCF_016647635.1 Suillus subaureus
GTAGTGGTACATTTCAAATCTAATGTTCTTGCCGTTCGCTCCTAATCCCTGTTTGTCTTTCAGCATGTTGGGGTCCAAGCTAATGTTGTCGATGTGCGGACTGGCAAGAGCAGACCACCAATGATTTCCGTTTCACTTGGTATCCGGATGATGATGCAGCGGTCGTTAGACAAGTCGTCCCGAAGACCTATCAAGGTATGCGGCGAGCGCATTTCGATGAACTCTTTGAATGATAAATTGTGGAATAACAGAGGCGATGCTTTGGTTGGAAGGGAAACGAGCACTTGAGATGGGTGATCAAATCAGGGGAGAAAGAAACAAGAAGCCAAGCGCTTAGTGACTACAGTGACTAACGTTCATGAGAGCAGTCCCCTAGATTAACCTGCTACAATGTCGGGGAATATTATTTCGTGACACTTCAACGGGAATGAAATGAGTTGATTAGCTCGAACTCCTGGGCAACCGACCATCGATGGTATCTTGTAGAGCATTGTAATATGATTGGAATTTACCTGGAACTGCTATAAACCCAAAATGTTGTCCTTGAAATATGTAATGAACCGAATGCGACATCCTAGGGCGAGGATGAAGCTTTCCGCTTGCTGCCTCTCTGCAGCATAAAGAATCTCAGGGGTATGAGTGTACCAAAAATGACTTCAAATCATAAAGGGACGACAATAATGCATAGCGAACCAGGTACTGTGTACGCATTGAGCAGTTTAGGGAATAGGTTCGATGTGATGTCTCTGAGACCAATTCGGTACGCAGTTCGAGGGATAAGGTGTTTTGGTACTCATGTACTCACAGACGTATCCATTTATCCCCAAACACAACTTCAATTGGCTTCCCAAGCCCTCCCTCACAGCCTTTATCGGATATCTCGATGGAACGAGGATGTCATCACGGCTGCAGTTCGATTTGCCACGACACCAATCAGCGAGAATAGATATGACACGATGTTGCATGGATTGAGCACAATTGCAGAAGGTCCGAAAATCGCCTGACACTGATTAGATTGAGGAAAGCAATGGCCGCACTAGTGGTGTGTACCCGCAATAAAAGTTCTCCATATTCATTCATCATCAAACACTAATTCAATGCCTTCATCCCTTGCGGCCTCTACTGCGGCCTCTTGTCTCTTCTCAAAGTGCAACTTCAATGAAGTAAGTATGTCACGTTGTCCTAGCAAACAACGTCAGGAAACTCGGCAATAAATTTCCCGACGACCCACCTTCTAGGTAATGTTTGAGCATCAGTCTCACCGCCGAGCGTACGCCAGCGTCGTTCTCGTCCGGGAGATCGGGAAGTAAATTGCACTTCTTCTGAACCATTTCCAACAACAGCTGTGCTGCTTCTAAATCATCTTCATACCCTATCTCCTCCGGGATTTCAGCCACCAATCGCCTTGCTTCGTTCCAGAGTCCTTCCACACCGCTTGCAAGACGACCGATCACCCACTTGTTAGAGGACCCACCAAGCTGTAGCGTAATTTTGTCATCCGGGTTTTGTGGGAGCGAGAAGCCATATCCAAGGATCAGTTCGTCATTCGCTTTGAGCCCGTAGTTGTTGAAGACTTCTTCGCCGTAAGGCGTCTTGGTATGTGAAATGATGGAAATGGTGGCCGAGTTATCCCTTGCTTCCGTACTTTCTTCCGGATACGATGTGCACCAAGAAACAGGCTGTCCACGAGAATGGTTGAGGATATCCACGCCCGGAAGCATGAACGGATAACTCAAGGAGGTGGTCTGCAGCGTAGGAGATCGAGATAGAAGCGTGGACGGAAATGCGTGGGTTGAAAGATACGTCGACGCCCTTAGATATTTGTCCCTGATCTGGTTTGAGGGGCTTAGGAAGAAAAACAAGCACAGGATACGCGTACCAAGTGTATCTTTCAGCCCAATCTGCATTAATAACGTTGATGAAGGTTCGACATTTATCCCATTCAGCATTCCAGCTTTCCTGACGATCGCGGGTAGCGCCGTAGATGTTAGTCCCTCGGAAGGCTTCGAGTTCAGATGGCGTGAATTGAAGTGGCGTTAGGAGTGCGTCCGCAGGTGGAAGGCTTTTCAAGTAAGGAAGATGTCGAAGGACGTCGGGAATTGGGCTGTAAAGTATGATCATCAAATACGCACACAGAGAGACAAAATTAGTTTAACGCGCCTTGAATCGGGGAAGATCCAGTGTAAGCATATGTAAGTGCAAATAAGCTGCCTTTCCGACCACGATTGTAGGTCAACGAGAGACGATTCGCCAAATAGCGCGGTCAGAGCATGCAAAGAACACTCCAGGTCAATGGCCAGTGAAAATGGACAAGATACGATCGTAGTGTCAGCATCAATAGTGTCTTGCGCGATGGCAGAGAGTCCGAATTTGCCTGACGGTGAAAGTAAACGGTGGAAGGCATACAAAATATCTACGTGTTAGATCGAGCACCTTGGGATAAAGAGACGAACGGATGAATAAAACCGCCATGAGTAGTGAGCCATCGTCTGAGCTCGGCAGTGCTGCTAGGCTCCATTGATTTGCTAAAGTTGAATCTGATCAACTTGTACAGTTGTTGTATCGTGTAATATTATGTAATCAACGCTGACCGTGGTTAACCAGGCTTTCGTCGTCGTCGTCGTCATTATAGCCTTGTCTCCGGTTGTGTTCAACTCGGATTCTCGCAAACACACTCATATGGATGTGATCTTCCCATAATGTTAACCAAAATTTTCGTCTGTGTTGTCTTTCTCCATGTCGCTCGAGTAATGAAATGCAATTTCGTGGAGGTATATTTAAGATACTGATTGGCTGTCAGAGCTGACACTGACCTCCTTGTTATCTCCACTGAACTCTCATGCATGACAGTTCTTGTCAGTATACACCACAACGTCGCAGTTGAGCTCTTACAGTTTTCCCGACTTGCTTTTTTGTATGCTACTCTCTTCGGCACGACGACCCAGCTACTGTTCTCAATCGACTTCAAGTTCTTCACCATGCCGCTTAGATTCATTCGTACGAAAAAGCTAGGGATTGACATTGACCCTTTGCAAGCAGCAATCGCTACAACGGTTTTCGCCAGGGATCTCATGGCAACCATGCAGTTTCCTCCAGCCACTGCCGCTGTCTCAGCTTTGCTACTCATCTTGCAAACTATCCAGGCGAGTGGACGCTTGAAATATACATGTCTGCGCGTGTTTCGACCTGTGTTCGCCTTCATGTAGAGCATTCAAGTTAACAAGTCTGGTTGTGATCGCTTGGCGCGTCGCGCTGCACAAATACTAATCGACATCAATGAACAAATGCGTGGACGATACCATGAAGCTCCAGAGGCGCTTCTCAGGAATTTGGACAGGTTTGAAAGGTACACCTGGCTATTATGTGCAAAACAACTCTTGACCGATCGTTTATTCTCAACTCTTGACAGCATCCTGATTTCTATCCATCAGTTCATGAGAAAGTTGGCCGATTCAAAATGGAGCGATAGGTTCCTCCGTAAGTCGTCAATTGACGACGCTCTGGTCGAGTACATGCGCATGCTTGACGAGGCAGCGCAGGCTTTTCAGGTGTGCGTGGTGTTTGAATATAGGTTTCAATTACTGAAGAGCCCTACGAAGCTCGCTACTCTCATCAATATACACCTCGCTGTGAGCTCACTGAGAGGGAATGCTGCTTCGGACGCAACTGCTGACAGTGAAAGAGCCATCAATACTACGCTTCCGCCCACCTATCATGAGGTTCTGAACGGACCAGATTCAGTTGCTATAGAGATACAAAGCCCAGGAATCGTTGATGCAGCGGAGTGCATAGTTGCTGAATCCGATCCTCTGGCGGCAGCAGGAGGGGAATTCTTGTCACCGCCCGAAAAAAGATTTATGGATCATTATCTCCCCGTGGAACTGTCATCACTGACCCTAGAGGATGATCATGGGGTCAGCAATAAATTCTTTTTTTTTTTTGCTTGCTCATGCGTGTTATACCAACCTAGTTTCGACGATACCACCAGTCGGAGGTTATCTTACGTGGCCGGTCTCGATTGCAGGACGGATGGTGGGCTGGTGCGACGGAAGTCCAGGTACAAGGTCAACGAGCCTTGATCAAGAAATATGACGATGGCAAGGACCATGCATACTCTGTAATGTGGCCATGTTCGCGTCTACAGGGTGTTGCTCAAATTGTGTTTTCAGAAATGGCTGCGAGACGTCAAGGTGCTGCAGAATCTTTAGTATGTCACACGAAACACTTTGATTTCATCTAGTCTCATTTTCTAGTCACCCCAATTTACCTCAGATGCTTGGATTTTCGGATGAACGAGCCCCAACTCCTTTTATCTTGCTGGCGAATGGTATTCATCCCGTCAGGCATTCGCGATGTGATATCTAATACAACAGCAGTTCAGACGCAGAGTCCTCAAGCTCTAGTTCGCGAGGTGCTACGTTCGTCAAGTCTAGGGACCTCGATAGAGCTGTTGTTGCGTTTTGTAAGGTCTTTCTTTTGGCTAGGTGATCAGCATTTGATACATCGAGATACAGTATCGCGACCTTGCTGTGAGTGATCCACCACATATATGTCGCTATTCTTTTGTTGATAGCTGTCTAGGACACGGCGATGTATGTTCAGAGGCAACTCAACCTGGATGAGAACAAGGTTCAAGATTTCATCGAGGTATGTCGCCTGATCTGTCTTGCAATTGATATTTATGGTCTGCAGGCTTCCTCATTGCGAGTTGATTCTCTCAAAACTCTTGTTGTTGGTCTGCCTCCTCCTCGGAATGGCGAGTGGTATACGGCACGGAACTACGGGTTAGCGCATACATTGTTGGATGCGTGTTTGCGAGTAAGCATCGCTTTCATGTGCTTTGAGCTTCATATTAAGGAGCGTGCAAGATGTTGCCAAACAACGGGCGGGTCACTTACTCATATGATAGAGGGGACGAATTTGGTATGAATTCAGGCTCATGATGAATCGCTCGCTCACATCATTGCAGTGACAGAAGAGATGCAAAAGAAAGTCAACCACCTCGTCACTTTGGCACGAGCCCTACTTCCCGGCGGAAGACAAACCCCCGTACTCCCAACACAGTTAGAAGCATTGATCGAAAAAACGGATTCTGAGACCCCTTCGCTGACTCTGCGACAAATACGAAACCTCACTTGGAATGCTGAAGGCGCCCATGGCCATTCATGGTATGAGAGGAACGTGCCGGCTGATAAGTTTTCTGTTGGTGATATCGGATACATTCCGGTTGGGGGAGACTTCGGATCCTTCGTTCTTCTCAGCAACATCATCAAAGACGGAAAGGCTGTGCTCAGCCTGTCTCAGCGGTCGCATGGCGAGCACTGGTGCTGGGACCATGTTCCGATACACAGGCAACCTCTCCAAGCTTACGAGTTGCCTGGAACTGTTGTAGGGTGAGAATTTTTACGATCTGATGGAAATTATGATGACGACACCGTGACAAGATGGCCTGTCGCAGTGCCCCCATACAGTCAGATTGATGTCGTGGTGGTGCATGAGGCCTATCTTTCTTGTGTCAGGGATGCGTGGCAATATCTATTGAAGAATGGCAAGGACCATGCGGCCGATAGTGGTATTAGACCGGAGGATTTGATTCTTGGTTGGCCTTTCCTCGATCTTGCATGACCTTGCGATGTCATTGTTCACCCATTATTACAGTAACCCACGTTGGAACACATCAAGATTTTTACGTCAGGGATTTTCGATCAAAACCTTTTATGGCACAAACACACGCAGCAAATCCCCGGTTTGCTGCGAATCAGTTCCATCACCAACATAGGCATGGATTTCACCAGCCATCAGGCTTGGGGTTCCAGAATCACAGCGTTCCGTTCAACCAACCCGCCCTTCCTGCAATAGTTTATCTATTAACTTCATTGGATGCTGATCACGAACCGCATTGGTCACCATCCCCAGTGTGTCTGCCAAATGGTGTGTCGCGTCAACCTCTGGCGCAACATTTCACGACGAAGATTGGGTGGTGGGTAGATTTCTTGGATTGGTGAAGTTGGGCTGACCTTGGGCGATACAGGAAAACCGGGTTTTTGAACTATGTTCAACTTCATGCTGAAGACTTCGCTGGCACCTGATGTTTGGAGATTGAAGTTCTCCTGTCACATCCAGACATGAGAACTTCTCCGGCACTTGCAGAATCGACACCTGCACCACTGGTGAAAACTTTGGTTTCGCATGTGCGCCATCATGTGGTATTCAGATGTACGCATGTGTTTCTTCCTATTGTGGTTCGCAAGAGTAGTACTCATTCCTTGAAGGCTCAAAGAGCTTGAGTCAACGTAACAATGATGCCCTCTTTAATTATGGACACAATGTGTAGATGCACAAATTTGATAGCGATATGAACAGGTATATAGACAGCAATATTATCGATTGAGATATCGCATTCCAATGCATTGGAATGGCACATGCAATCGTGGGAATGATATGTTGATATCAATAAGATACAATAATGATTATCGAATATTCTAATGGATTGGAACACCACATGATGTCATGGGACAAACATCTCAACGACAATTGCAATGTCATACCATTGCAATGGCCCTAGGAAATTTTCAACAATTATAGATGGTGCCACTCAGGCAGACTTATACACCATGGATGAGTCAAGTGGTGAAAACAGGCTGGTCAATCTCAGAGAAATTTGGCAGGCAAAGTGAGGAGTTTAAGCCAGGCTGGTCATAAGCCTAACAGTATACTTGGACATGTCCATCGGAAACCTACAACCTACTGTACAGCAATGTATCACAAATGAATCATAACTGTAGACAACAATACATCAATATTTCAGGTACAGGTGAGCCCAAGAATATGTAAGGCTGTGTTGAATCTTGGATCAATCAACAAATCAAGATGGGCAAAGAAATTGATGGATGACACAAAAATAGGAGTGCCAAGAATTGCAACCCCAAGCAAACATGGACCCATCAATAGGGTGTTTAAATCTTGCAAGTCTGAAAACTTTAGATCATATTCTTGAATCCCAAAGATGACTTACTGAACCATGCAGGCCCTTCAATAGTGAATACAAAGGATGCCAAAAATAGGTTGAAGATGAAGGAGAGAACATGAACAGGACCAGGTGGTATGTCTTTGGCAATTTCCTGGGTTGTAGGAATAACTGAGATCATGAAAGCTAGGTTCCATGTCAAGATCATGATGAACAATCTTGTGACTGAATTATAGTCCTTTGATGCAAGATACATGGTAAGAGCAATGATGATGCACCAAACAAGAATAACAGCCTGAGCCACAGTGCCTGCAATTATAGGCATGATGAGTTTGTTAGATGAGTTTGTTAGATGAGTTGCAGCGGATGTTTAGGGGGTCAACTTGTCAAGTACCGTGTTGGTACATCACAATGATGTCACAGGTGGATGACATACTATTTATGGCAATTCTGACTCACATGTGTGTGCTTCGCTCAGAAGGATTTGAGCTACATTTCAACTGCTCTGCTGCCCACTTGTTTCCCCATGTCCAGATCTCAATAGTTCATCACACTCTTGCAACTGAATGTGCTCTGCCAGGCTAACAAGTTGGCATTTCACGTACGTGACACCTTCATTAAAAAATCTCCTTATGCTCAACATTTCCAGCTTGATATTGCCTGCTTATTGGATACCTCAATAAACTTTGTGGTTCCAGTTCTCTGCAAAAAATCAGCCCTCTCTCCTTAAAGTTGCAGGGAAGCACACTTCTTCATTGCTTATTCCACTGCAGCCCCTCCAATGCCCATGATACATCACTGTCCTCCCTTCTCAAACCCTTTTGAAGCAGCGTGGACAAAGTAGTAATGACATTGAGTTGTATGGGCACAGCCAAGTTGTCGAGGTTCTGTATGCAAAGGGCAAATGTGTATGTTTTCTCTCTCCTCTGTCATTCAACTCCACTTAATATCACATAGAGAAACACTTCAACAAGGGAGGTTGCATTAGCGAAGCAGAAGCAGAAAATGAAAGTGTTGTACTCCAAGAACTCTACTGTGGGCAGCTCATGGCCTCCCAAGCCCAATGTCACACAACAATTCGGCACAACAACTCAGACTCAGCCATCTTCACAACCACAGCCTGTGATGCTCAGACAGGCTGGACTCTGGACTCACTTCTGGCTCCTCACTGGTTGTCTGTCTCCTGAATACCAGGATGGTCATCATTCATTTGCAATTGCCTCATCCTCTATGGTGATTTCTCTTGTGCCTCTAGAATATCACACCTCTCTTCTATGAGGCCTGAGGCCTACCTCTCTGCTACATTTCAGGATCAATATTTGCTTACTTCTCTATTTGTATTTATTGCAAACTAATTTTACTTTGGGATATTTGTGAGCAATAATATGATAATTTATTAGACATCTGCAATGGATCTGGCATGTTCTCTAACTTCAATGTAGCATCGCAGGAATGGACTTGGCTAATTCATACCCTCACCTGGGGCTGCCAGCGTTGTGTGATAGATGTCTATGCAATTGCTCTGCCCATCCAACAGCAATCGCATCTTGAATGGCATGCAGAGTATCCATTCATTCAATCCTGTCGCTTCAGGTATCTCATCCTGCTTGTGTTTCCTATACTCACTCATGGCAGGCATCAGAAAGTTTGTTGTTGTATTCATCATTGCTGAAAAGGCGAGAGGTTTGAAGGTGACAGAGTGGACAAATGTCGAAACGCAGAAACATTCTTTTTTTTCATGTAAGCACGCAACATGCTGCATAACTGATCATTTCTTTGCATGTCAGCTCCAGCGAATTTCGAGTTCCCCATGTTCTGGAGGACATGAGCAAAGTCATTGGAGACGATCATGCCCTTCTAGACCCCGACAGGTATCTTCGTGACCAGATGAAGGTGTTGTTTCTCCATCCTTTCCTGAGGCCTTGCTTGAAACTAGGGTGGAACAAGCTTGACACACTCATGATGGATTAATCAATGTCATTGGAATGAACGACAAGCAGGCACTAGATCTAGATGTGTGAGAGGATACAAATGTGTCGATTGGGTTTTCATCATTATGGGTAAAATGGTAACAGGCCTCATGCTCCCAAAGAGTGACCTATCCACCAAAGTGTAATGCCTGTGTACCTCCTGGGAGGTACACTAGAGCATGTGCTACTAGAGGTACTACCTGGATGACACCTGCTGACAGTGAACCAAAGTACAAGTGGACCTACCATAAATTGTTGCAATGGAGCCTTGAGGTGATGAAGGACTGCAGACTCATGCTGATGGAGAAATAGAGAGTCAAGCCCAAGCATGAGAAATAGACGAAGGTGAATGGTAGTCACTCTTTTGCATGGTTGAATAGTCCTACAAGGACTCAGAAACTTAAATATGGTGTACAGTCAGTTATAATCACTCGGATCAATACAGAGTGGTAGAACATACCTGAACATCATGAGCAAGCTCCCCAAACTGCGCAAGAGTACTGATTGGAAGGCAAAAAATGAGAAGCTATGCATACCTAAATGTGAAAGAAAATTCCTTGAGTTCAGATGGCGTGAATTGAAGGGGAGGTAGCAGTGCATCTGCAAGTGGAAGGTTTTTCAAGTAAAGATGTTGAAGGACATCAGGAATTGGGCTGTCATCAACTACGCATGCAGAAAGACAAAATTAGTTCAATGCGCCTTGAATCAGAGAAGGTCCAGTGTAAGCATGTATAAGTGCAAATCAGCTGCCTTTCTGATCACAACTGCAGGTCAACAAGAGTCAATTTGCCAAACAGCACTCAGGTTAGAGCATCCAGAGAACACTCCAGGTCGATGGCCAGTGAAAATGGATGAGATACGATTGTAGTGCCAGCATCGATAGTGTCTTGGGTGATTGAAAGTAAACAGCAGAAAGCACATAAATTTTCTACATGTTAAATCAAGCACCTTGGAACAAAGGGACAAATGGGGTGAATAAACTGCCATAGGAAGTGAGCCATCTGAGCTTGCTGGCAGCACGGCATGATTGAGTTGAATCTGACCTAATATTAATTTGAATTTGCTTCCAGTTTGACCCCTATCCACATGTATCACACCTACCACAATGACCTCTGAAGACACCTCAGTATGAATTATTATCTTGATCTGGCTTCACCTTCTCCTAGTTATCAATTTCATCTCCATGGAATGGTACCCTTCCTTGGCTGGAAGGATTAATGCTGCCAGTATGGCAGGAACTTGGCTCTTATATGCTGTCCTAGTGCGAATTCCAACTACCCATCCAATTTGCCTAAAGGATACATGCAGCCTTGGCTTCTTATGATTGGCCTTCTGCTTTTTGTGGGTGGTAGGCCTACAGAATGATGACAGCAACAAAATGGAGACATGGTCAGGCCACTCAGCCAAAGACCTTGCAAGAAATGCTGTCATGTACTATGATTTTACATTGGCGTGGGTACTGGGGTTTATACATATGAGTGTGCATTTGAGTTTCTCAGGGGAATTGATTCAGAAGTGGAACCATCCATTCCTGATGGTTTGGTCTCTGGTCAAGGGCTGGTTGAAACAGGTGTCTGATTGTCTCATCAGACCCAGCAACAATAATGTGGAGTCATTTGCACATCGCTCATTGGTAGGTATTTCATTTTTTATTCATAACAAAGCTAATCATATGTTTAAGCCGCAGGAAGATCCTGATTTGTCGCATGATTCAGACGACAAGAAACTGCCCAATTTCAAGGTCTGAGTGCACTGGGACATCTTGACCATCTGAGTCAGGCTGTACCTGGATGTTTACATTTCTATTATATGTCACGTTGTCTTCTGACTTCTCCTTGTTTTCTCCACAATGCTGCTCCTTTGTACATTGCTACCATGCCGGTCCATCATCACCATTGCATGACAGTACTCTTCTTGCCCATTATTCCATCACACTGACTCTGATACCCACGATACACCATCCTGACCTTGCCCTTTCTACTGAGCTCAAACTCTTTCTGGATTACAGCGCAGACAAAGTGATGCAGAGATCTAGTTGCGTGAGCATCATTCAGCCATAGTTAGCACTAGCTACTGTGCTGTCCTTTATGCAAAGGGCAAACATGTGTGTTCCTGCCTTCCTCCTCACTGGATGTTCAAACTCTACCTGATTTTATACACAGGCATGCTTCACTCTTGCAGACAAAGTTGCAATCTGTCAATAACTTGTTTTGTTGTTCAGATATAATCGTCGGGCAACTGCATTGCTATCTGGTTATACAGTGGCTCAAAAAACTGTCCACATGTTTTTGCATTTTTTACTATTTACAATATTGTGTGAGAATACATAAAGACCTCAGTGACATGCTGATACCATATTGTAGTGCTGCTTCAGGGCTTTGGATTGAGCACCACATTGTGAGAATCAGAGGAGATATGGTGGAGATACAAGGCTTACAAAATCATGACTCATGCGGACAGTTTTTTGAGCACATATTAAAACTATATAAATCATCATTTATGACACCATAACAATCATGCCACCATTAAATCAATTATAAAGTGGTGTCATTATGTCATTTTAAAACCATATCTAACTATACAAACCAAAAATTTCCATATGTCATGGTGAATATTCACCATGACATATGGAAATTTTTGGTTTGTATAGTTAGATATGGTTTTAAAATGACATAATGACACCACTTTATAATTGATTTAATGGTGGCATGATTGTTATGGTGTCATAAATGATGATTTATATAGTTTTAATATGTGCTCAAAAAACTGTCCGCATGAGTCATGATTTTGTAAGCCTTGTATCTCCACCATATCTCCTCTGATTCTCACAATGTGGTGCTCAATCCAAAGCCCTGAAGCAGCACTACAATATGGTATCAGCATGTCACTGAGGTCTTTATGTATTCTCACACAATATTGTAAATAGTAAAAAATGCAAAAACATGTGGACAGTTTTTTGAGCCACTGTACTTCTGCCATTACCAACACATTCACATACATTGGTAGCCATTTCCTAAGCAGATGCTTGCCTGCGGCCTTGCTCGCTGGAGGTCAACTGAAACTATGCTAGCACATTGGGCCTCTCGCTCACAGTGCAGCTTAGCCTGCTCATCAAAGTTGTTTGATCACCTATTATTCCACCCCTCATTCTTTCGTCATCAATGCTAGCTTCATAATACCCCTGACTTGAAATGTGTTCTGTGCAGGATATATCTAGTGAGACATCAATTTCTGTCACACCATCATGCAGTTCCTAAGGTCTTGTTCCTTGTTCTGTTTGCTACCCTTTTGTGAGCTCTATCTCACTTGTTTTGACAGCAAGGCTGGGTAAATGCACTATGGCATACATGTTTGACTTTAAGGAGGGCAGGGTGGTATGACACAATGATAATGGGGATTGACTGATGTTTTATGTGCTTTGGATGTTGCTTGCTGGACAGTGTGCTATAGTACAATTCAATATTTATGAATTTTTTGTGCAAACCACAGCCTCATGGTTGGCATGGCTCCGTAACAAGCCTGATGAGTGCCTATTGCTTGAACACATTCCACTACCATCAGCATCTAGCAAGCATTCCACCCATCCATTTGATCTCAAGCACTTGAAGCAGCCTTTACACCCTGCATTCTCTATTGCATCTCAGTCTGACTGTTCTATCTAATCATTGTTGCTGGACACCCACACTAACCCTTTCCGAATGAATCAGTGTCAGTATTTCCATCTCTTATAACCTTTCTTGCTATCTGACCTCATTGGTAGCTCTTGCATATGTCTGAAGGATCTTGGGAAAAGCTTTCCCAGGTTGCTGTCAAGGGTGCTCAATACGACTCTCATGAGTGTCAGCCCCATCCGAAATGTTTGGAAGGGACCAGGGTGGTCCTTCTTAACCATGTCTACAAGTCACTGGATAACCAGGGAAAGAACCAACTTATCTGGCTGCATGGCACAGCAGGCATCAGAAAGTCTGCTGTTGTGCTCACCATAGCTGAGAGAATGAGAGGTCTGAAAGTTGTAGAAGGAAGCAAGGAAAGGCAGCTTGCAGGAACATTCTTTTTTTTGCACAAGCACATGAAACGCTGCACAACTGGTTATTTCTTCATGACTCTTGTCTACCAGCTTGCAAGCAATTTTCCCAGCATCAGGGAGGACATGAAACAAACTATCCTTGACAATCCTGCATTGCTAGATCATGACATGTCTCTTTGCGACCAGATGGAGGCATTATTTCTCCAACCTCTCCAGAAGCTTCAGCTCAGATTGTGCGAAGGCCCACCTTTGACATTTGTTGTTGATGCCCTTGATGAATGCATCTCTGAATCCATCAATGAAGACACATCTAAAAGTGAGCTCACTGATCTTATCTCCTTGCTTGGTGAAGCACTCTGTGATCCTGATCTGCCCATCACCCACATCCTGCTCACGAGTCGTTCGGAGGAACATATCTGTGTAGCCATGCACACTGCAGAAATGCGCCTGTTGTTGTGTGAGATACCAGTGAAGACTTCTGGGGAGGGTGTTACTGCCACCATCTCATTGGATGGCATAGATGTTGACAGCAACATATGTGTTTTCTTGCAACATTCATTCGCAAAACTGGGAACTCGCCATCCCGATTTTCCACAGCCCTCAGAGGACCAACTTGCACAACTAGCAGGCCAAGCGGGCAGATGTTTTATCGTGGCTTCTACAATAATGAAATTTATTGATGATCAGCAGAATGATCCCCATGATCAGCTCCAGCTCATGCTCAAGCTAATGAGTGAACTGCTTCCAGGAATGGAGGTGTACAAGTTGTATGACAGTATCCTTTTGACATGTGCTGACCCAGCACTCGCATATCTACACTTGTCTGTTATTGCTGCCCTTGCTGACCCTCTGCTGATAGCACAAATATCAAAACTTCTTGGCCCTTGTGAGGGCAGGGATGTCAAAAGTGTACTGGTGCAACTATGATCTGTCATAGATGTTCCTACTGACAGCAATCTCCCCGTGGATATCTATCACTCCTCTGTCCATGACTACATTTCTCACCACTTGAACTCCTCCCTCCATCAAGTGCATGACATCACATCACCACACTCTCTACTCACTCTTTCCTATCTCTGCTTGATTGTGCATGACCTTCTAGATAACATGGCTCTTCCAGATGCGCTCTCAGAATTGATGAAGCATAGTCAAGTTACAGAATCCCACAAACCTCAGAATTTGAAACATGCATTGGACTTCATTATCCAGCCACTTGAGCCACTGCAAGTGCTTATAAGTCTGTTATGGCTTTGGGGGTATCATAATTCAGAATTACAATTCTGGCTGGATACCCAGGATGGGCATGCTTGGCTGAAAACTGAAGGAGCGGGAGATTGGGTTCAAACACAGGATTGGCAGGACTGGCTAGCAATGGATAGGTTGAAAGTGGGGTTGTAGACATGGCAAAGAAAGCTCTGGCTGCAGACTGAGAGAGGGAAATGCTGGTCACTCCTCCACCCCTTGAATATATCCTGGCCACTACAGACCTTGCACAATGCCTTAAACCTACCCCCATCACCTCCATCACCTCCATTACCTCCATCACCCTCATTACCTCCATCACTCCCACTACACTCTCCCATTGTGGCTGGCTGGCCAGAGATCACAGGTGAGGGAGAGCTACTGTGGACCACAGGGGGGATGGCTACTGTGGACCTCAGGTACACAAGCCTGGCTGCAAGCCTCAGGCAGGCCACACTGGCTACAGTGGTTGGAGACCCAAGTTGGGAGATACTGGCTGCTGAGCCAGAGTGGGCAAGACTGGCTACTGAGCCAGGAGGCCAAACACTGGCTGCTGACTCAGGGTGGGCAAAACTGGCTTCAGACCTGGGGTGGGTGACAATACTGGTTTCAGGCTGAGGTCATGCAAGAGAAGCTACAGACACAACGTGGGCGAGACTGGCTGCAGACCCAGGGAGGCAAAGACTGGCTGCAGACTCCAGAGGGAAGAGAGTGGTTGCAGACCCAGGGAGGTAATGAATGGCTGCAGACTCCAGGCAGGCGAGAGTGGCTACAGACCCAGGGAGGCAAATACTGGCTGCAGACTCCAGGCAGGTGAGAGTGGCTGCAGACCCAGGGAGGCAAAGACTGGCTGCAGATTCCAGGCAGGTGAGAGTGGCTGCAGACCCAGGGGGGCAAAGACTGGTTGCAAACCTCAAGCATCTGAGAGTGGTTGCAGACATGTGGAGGTAAAGATTGGCTGCAGACCTTGGGCATCCTAGAGTGGTTGTGGACACAGGGAGGTAAAGACTGGTTGCAGACCTCTGGTGTCCAAGAGTGGTTACAGACACAGGGAGGTAAAGACTGGCTGCAGACTCTAGACATGCAGGAGTGGTTGCAGACACAGGGAGGTAAAGACTGGATGCAGGCTCCAGAGGGGCGAGAGTGGCTGCAGACACCAGGAGGGAAAGACTGGCTGCAGACATATGGAGGAAAAGACTGATTGCAGACCCTGGGCAGGCATGACTGGTTGCAGACACCCCAGGGTCAAACATGGCGGTTGATGACTCTTTGGGTGACTATGGAAGAGTTCTTGAGCACATTGGAATCAACCAAAGAGTTCATCATTATTCCAGATTCACCTCTACAGCCTGCTTTTCAAGTAATCCAGCAGTTTAAGAGCTTGCTGGATTTCTTGATGTTTCCAGCCTTCCTGGCATTTAGGCGCCAGGATCATTTGGCCTTTACATCAATGTACAACCATCCTCCACCAGATGTGGGGGCCATCCATGCAATGATGGCCTTTATTGATTTTGCAAGCCAAGCATGGAAATGAAGTCAATCAACTTCTGATGCTCTAAAGTATGCATGTCAAAACTGGGCCCTCCATCTCTCTCAAGCTCCAAATCCGCCAGACAAGAGGCTTACCTATATACTTGTGTCGTTCTGGACTCATAATCTCCTCTCCTGGGTCGAAAGGCAATGGTGTTTGAAGGATCTGCACTCTTGCCTCACTATTTTATGTGAAGGGGAGAAATTTGCACAGGTATGTGTTCCCAATGAAGTTTTTCCAGTCTCATGACCTGAACTGCGTGTGCAGGAACATCTTCAAGTTGCAAGGTTATCTCTATCACAAGTCTGAAGCACTTAATGTTACATGACATTCCTCACTATTTTGTCAATGCACGTTGATTCTTTTCATGTCTCAACTGTTTATATATACCACCCATCTGACTCGATTATACATTTTCTCTCATTGCAGCAGAGCCTATGCTTCCCTTTGATCGGACAAAATAAAGGTGTTGTCTTAGTAGCCAAGTACGACTTAGATTCATAATTTAATGTGTGACCTGGGTGCCACTGTACCACGCTGACCCCTCTATGTTAAAATCAGCCTTGACAAGTTTAAAATTTTGCCTCTTTATTACCAAGTCCAACTCTCCTCACCAAGCTGAAAATGTAAAACTCCTCACTGCGACAGATGGCTGGTAATGAATACATTGTGTAGTCCCATGAATTATAACCTAGAACAGGCTCGAGTTCTGGGAACCTTGGTTAGATCATGTCCTGAAGGACTTTACCAGCACCAAACAGGTTGACTTGAATGATTGGCAATGCTTATATGAAATGAATGTGGTAAGTTGAAGTGAGAAAAAACTGCCAGTGAATGAAGCCGAATAAGAGCCATCAGGGGTTTGCTTGACTCAGAGGAAGACTGGATGCGAGAACTTCTTTTTCGCATGCTAAGTGACATCTCCAGCAGAACAAAAACTATTGATGCTGACAACCAAAAACATTTGAACAGAGTGAGATTCAAACTCATGCCCCTGAAGAGACCAGATGATACACTCATCAAATGAGCTGGTTCTCTCCTTAGTCTGGCACCTTGGACCACTCGGCCATCTGTCCTAGGCCTGAGCCTTCCTACCATGAAATTTTCACCCCAATACTAACCAAGGTCACCCTCAGCTGTTTCCTCCCATTCAACAATGGCAGCCCACCGAGCTTGCACAACACTTTATGGGAAACAATGCCCATGACAATGGTGAGCAAGGAGAAGAATGAATGCTTCGAAGACTGGATACTGAGATGAATACCTTCATGGAATCACTTGCAGGCATATATTGGGCCCACAATTCTGACGTTGAGTCGATTGATGGTGTTGTGGTATAGGCTAACTGATGATTCACATATCAAGAGCATGTACCCACAAGGAAAAAGTAATGTCCAGAAAATCTAGGGGTCAAGGCTTGATAATGGAAGTCATGCTAAAGGTACAACAGAGTCAGATGGTCTTCCATGTGGTCAGGAGAATGAATTCTAACAACTTCCTTTATCATCTCCTTCCACTTTGCAGTTGCTGGTAGATGACTAGGTGTGTGTATATTTGAGGACAGCAGGAACACAGTAAATGGGCTTCCCCACAACCTGTTGATGGACCTTCACTTGCTGTCTACGTAATAGTCGAGGACACCTATTGCCCAGTCCATCTCATGAGGCTTTGGGCCAATGTGACTCACCTTCACCCTAAAGTAATTGTGCTTGAATGAAAGACATCTCAAGTCAGACAACTCTTCGCTGATGTCCTCTACTGCAACATGCAGTAGGAGCACCCAAATTTCGAGTCCATGATTGGTCAAGGCAAAGCACCTATCTCCAAACTTGTAGGTTGCAGCCAGGTCAACTGCATTGTGAAGTGTTTTGATACATCCTGCAGCATAGGAGTGCAGAGTTTTCGGGAGGGCTGCATTATAGCGGGAACAACAACCGCTCCATAGAAACACGTCCCATTTGTCATATCTCTTTATGACCTCCTCCATGAGACAGAAGAAAGCTCTTTTGCCTTCACCATATGAGATCATGAGGCTGATATTGAATATTCCAACAAGGGAGTATGTGAGGTCTTCAATGTGAGTTGTTTGCCTCCTGGATGCCCACAACATCTTTTCTGGCACTTGGTTGATGCCAGGTGTGAATGATTTGAGATCTTTCATATTGATGTCCATGAGTGTTGATATCTTCTCCATAGTGACTTTGCTGTCTCTGTCGTTCATAGAGCTGTGGATGAGAGGGTTCCAGTTTTCTCCATAGAATTTGATTTGCAATGGAGCAATGAGCTCTTGAAGCGTCCATCCTCTTTCAAACCAAGCATCGACTGCCTTTTCACCACTTGCACCCCTCTCCTGCAGTTGAAGAGCTGCGAGGTTTGCCATTTCCAAAAGGAGAGCAGTGCATATATGGGAGTTTCTGTACCAGTGAAACATAGAGCAGATAGATTCATCCAATTCTGAGCTGCTTGTTTTGTCTATGCAGCACATATCAGACCAAGCAAATTCGCAGCTATGAACATCCTTCACTGTATGGCAAAAATTTTGAAGCTTCTTCCATCCTGGCCCACAACCAACAGCTTCTGTTGGTTCCTCTGGCATCTGGTGATACAGAGGCTCTTGCTTGCCTGGCAACCATCTATGCGAGAGGATAGCATATTTGAGTTCTTTTTTCATGCACTCTTTGATGCAATCCTCCCTCTCCTCCTCATCTACGATCATCTTTTCAGCAAATTTTGCATGAATGTTGTCAGGGACCCTTTTCTCTTTGAAATGTGCCCTGACAAAATCCCTGTCCACAAGTTGAACCCTTATCTTCTCACCATCTTTGGTGATATGAAGTAGATGAATGGGCATCTCATTGGTGATGTATTCATGGAATACTTCTTCTATGAGATCTCTGAGGGGGTCATGGTTGTCTGTTGCAGCAGCAAAGGCACTCATTGTATGAATGTTGCCTAGTGACTTGAAAGTTGTCTAGGAATATTAGAAAGCAGCAAATGCCATATGCATAATGAAAACTCACACTCGATGACCTCTGATAGCAATGGTGAGTGGGAGGCTCCCTAAATGCTCTGGAAGGAATACAAGAAGTTCTTGTCTTTTCAAGACTTGTGAACCCTGCTATGAATGAACAGACATGAGGACCTGTGGATCCATATTCAGTATATCATCATGTATGTTACCCTTCTTCTCCTGTGCCATTGATACAGCAATGTATTGCCTTCATGAAACCTGAAGAAACTGTATGAGTCTCCTGCACTGCATACAAGATATTGGAACATGCTGATGGTCATTCAGAATCAAAGCTGACAGTCTAGAATGTTCGCCTTCTAGAACCAGGACACATGATGCAAAGATTACATACCATGCACATTGTCTGCATGTGGGGTAAGTGTCTCTGGCTGTGTTGGTTCAGGTAGACGTGTGTAGAACTGCAGGACACAGTTTTTTCACACCATCCATTCTCAGGCAAAAAATAAGCCACCCCCCTTTTATTCAAGTTGTTATTCCTCAAGTTGGTGCAGCCCACGGATGTGAAGGCAGACCACTGAGATGTTATCAATGCATGCTTGTGAATGTTGAGTTGTACATGTCCATGAGGGCTTGCATTCGACAACATCTTTTCCTTGTCACTGCGCGCTGTTGTAGGAGACAAAGAAAGTCAGACTGATTGATATGCCTATGAAACAAGGGAGATATAGTATTTTACAATAGATCTGCTGGTCCTCCCTATCACCTCGGTGCTGGATGTGAATGATTGATGTCAGTATTAAAGCCTGGGGAAAGAAACTAGGTGGGCAGTCAGCAATTGCCATGCCTCTTGCTCACAGGGCAGTCTAGCTGTCCATTCATCTCCTACTCTTCCACCCTTTGCCACTCCCCCCATAAGCTCATGCATCAAAAACAGCATCTGAAAAACCCACAGCTTGAAGTGTGTTCCATATGTGACATGGAACAGCATGCCTAGTATGACATCACATCTGGCGCATCGTCCAATCGCATCCTATCAAGTCCTTCCAAATTGGTAAGATTGCCTCCTGCACCAGCTAAAACTACCTGTCAACATCATTCAAACTATCATTTCCAAGAAGGCCAACCTTTGTATATCCTCATGCTTTAACATGTGGGTACTGGATAACGTGCTCTGTGGCACGTGTTCTCTCTCAAGGAGCAGGGTATTTGGTGACGCCTTACCACTGACAAGTAGCATGCAGCATCCACTGCAGGAAGTCAGTAGTCCAATTCAGGCTGGGAATGGAATGAATACTTGCATACATATGTAGAAGCCACAGGTGTCAGGAAGCTGGAGTTTTATTTAGCTGAATGAGCCAGAGATGCTGTGTAGAAGGTTGTGTGTACTTCCAGCAGTACAGCAAAGACACAGGACTGGTGACCAGTTCAACTGACTACATCCTTCAGAAAGAATGTGTGGTTTCGATGTACTGCCAAACTGGTTGATCTCTGAGTCGGAACAGCACAGTATGAGTGGCAGGGTGAAGCAGCCCATAGTGGGGGTACATATAAACCAGTCTGTTTATGGGTCTATCATCAAGACACATCCACAGGTGTGCTGACAGATTTGTGTGACTGAGCATGCTGGTCCAGTACTTTGGAAATTTGTGTTAGTACGGTTGGCCATTACAAGGATTACATCTTCACAGCCATGGCCATGTAGCATTGTGGGCAGAACTGACGAGTTCTGTCAACTGGTTTGGCAGAACTGTGAAAAATTGTTGGCAGAACTTGGCAAAACTCAGGGTTGGCAGAGAACTAGTCCATAGTAATATGTATGTACATTGCATATAACTTTAAAAGTGTGAAAACAGAGTCACAGACACTCTTGGCTGATCCTTTGTCCCAGAATATGGTTCATGCTGGTGGCCACCCACTGCCCAGTGCCATACCTAAGATTCAATGATAACTTTGAGTGTCTTGACAAAGTTGCCAGCAGATCTGGCCACTACTTCTGGAAATGTCAGCACTGCCATATCATCTGCCACTGCAAGGATGCTACTCCCAAACTTCACCAAAAAGCCCAGACATTTATTATGAACAAGGCAGAGGGCAACGAAAAGCCTGCATGTTGTTGGCATATGCATATGCACACTTGCGAGGAGGTTGGAATCAATGTTGATGTCACCCAGAATCTGGAAGCCAATTTTGCATGGGTGCCTCCACTTGTAGCAGAACCACAAGATGTAGACAACCTCCTTGCAGGTCCTGAGACCATATCAGCTAATGAAATTGCCGAAGCATTTGTTGCTCTCAAAGCACAGGAGAATCTGGAAGAATTTATGAGTATTGACAATGCGGAGGTCCTTGAGGGGAAGGCATTTGATTTTGCTGAATTGGAGCGGGTTGACTAAGGGATAGTACCCCAAGCTGCTGTGGATGAGATTGATGTTGTGGATCATGATGGTGAGGATGATGGATGGCACAAGGCATCATTGATGTCTTTGGTAGGACTGATGGTCAATATTGATGTTGTAGATAGAAAAATTTCACTGCCAGAGTTATGCCACTTGGCAGAACCGGTTATTCTGCCAGCTCTGCTGGCAAAATCAACCTCTGCCCACAACACTACTATCCAGGCAATGGCATTAGGCTCAAGATTGTTCTTTCTGAATTACCATGTAGGGAGCCAGCCTTCTGCCACTTGCCACTTGGTCAGGTATACAAATTTTTCCCAACTTAAAGCTTAAAGGAGAACATGCTTCATATCTTCACATCTGTCTTTGGTATGTCAGATTTCCTGTGAATGCAATATGAGGTTGTCCTGTGGCAAGCCTGAAGTTGAACTATTAACAATCTGCTTAACAAGTCATTCAATTTTATGGTGAAGCATACTGTGCCAATGTGTACCCCTTGAAGCTTGAAGCTGAGCTTAAGCGACCAAGTTCTGCCAGTGGCTGTAGTGCCTGTGATATGTGTTAGTGCTGAGCAAGCCTCAACTGGATAAGCACCTCGTCATCCTCCAGCTGCATTCCACCATCATCCACATCATTCCATTTGATCTCAGGTAATTCTTGCACCTTTTGTTTTGTATCACTCTACGGTGAGTAACAGAATTCAATCGATTCATTACCCAATGCCTCACAATCACCACCACTAAACAGACTTACTACACAAAACATTGTTTTATGACATCACCTTAAAGGATTCAACGTTATAGCTTCGTCTTCTATCCTTGGATCAGTGTCCCAGTAAGTCTCAAGGTAATTTCCACTCCTGTGGTTTCTAACCTATAGCTGTCTTTACTTGCTAGTAAGACTTTATCTCACAATCTGTGCTACAATTATCATTGTCTCCTTGTTGAGGAGTTATTGCGAGTATACCCATCTCTCCTTCCTTCTCTCCTTCTGACCTTATCATCAGATTTTGGATATGTCCAAGGGAGCTTGGGAGAAGTTGGCCCAGGTCACTGTCAAGGGTGCTGAGCATGACTCTCGTGAATGCTTGCCCCATCCCCAATGTTTGGAAGGGACCTGAGTGGACCTCCTCAACTATATCTACAGAGTATTAGATGACAAAATGAAGAACTGACTCATTTGGCTTCATGGTACAGCAGGTGTCGGAAAGTCTGCTGTTGCATTTACTGTAGCAGAAAGGATGAGAGGTCTGAAAGTGACAGAGGAGACAAATGTCGAGAAGTGGCTTGCAGGAACATTCTTTTTCTCCTGCAGGCACACAAATTGATGCACAACTGGTTGTCTCTTTGCGACACTTGCCTACCAGCTGGCCAGCAATTTCCCCAGTGTCAAGATGCACATGAATAAAGCCATCCTTGAGAACCCTGCTTTGCTACACCCTGATAGGTCCCTTCACAACCAGATGGAGGTGCTGTTTTTCCAACCTCTGCGGCAGCTCAAATACAGACTGTGTGACTGTCTGCCTTTGGTGTTCATTATTGATGCCCTTGATGAATGCACAAAACCTCTCGACCAATCTGGACTGGAACCCCTCGATCAATCCACAATTGAACCCCTTGATGAAAACAAATCCAAAATTGAGCTTGCTGAATTCATCTCCTTACTCGCCCAAGCTCTTCAAGATCCTGATCTCCCCACAACCCAAATTCTAGTCACAAGCCGCTCAGAAGTGCATATTCATGAAGCCATGCAGCATGAAGATGTGCGCCCGCTGGTATGTGAGATACCAGTGAAGATTTCCGGACAGGGCGTTGCTGCCACCATCTCACTAGACAGTGTGGATGTTGACAAAGACATCTATCTTTTCTTAGAGCATTCCTTCATGAAACTGCAAAGTCACTTTCCCACTTTCCTGCAGCCAACAAAGGTTCAACTCAAGTAGCTAGCAAACTGAGCAGGGAGACATTTCATCATAGCATCTACAATGATGAAGTTTATCAATGATCAACACAATGATCCCTATGACTGACTTGAGCTCATGCTCGATCTAGCAAGTGACCTGGTTCCAGGAACAGAGGTGTACAAGTTATACGATCATATTCTATCCACATGTGCTGACCTGACACAGGCATACCTGCACTTGTCCATCATTGCTGCCCTTTCAGATCCTCTGCCTATGTCCCAAATTTCGAAACTTCTTGGACCTGGTGAGGGCAGGGACGTTGAAAGAGTACTGGTGCAACTATGCTCTGTCATAGATGTTCCCACTGACAATAGTCTCCCTGTGAATATCTATCACTCATCTGTTTGTGACTATGTTTCCCACCCCTCCAACTGCAGCCTCCCTCAAGTAAAATATATCACATCACTGCACTCCCTACTCACGCTTTCCTCTCTCCACTTGATGGTGTGTGAGATTCCTGAAAGCACAGCCCTCTTCAATGCACTCTCAGAATTGAGTAGGCAGAATCAAGCTATGGAACCCTGCGACCCTCTGGATTTAGGTGGCTCATTATCCTTCATGATCCAGCCACTGGAGTCTTTGCAAGTTCTTACAGCTTTACTGTGGCTTCAGGGAGATCATAGGTCAAAGTTACAATACTAGCTAGTGACCCTAGATGGGCATGCCTGGTTGCAAACTTGAGAAGGGAGGTCCTGGATGTTCACTGAGAGAGGGGAAACAGACTGGTTGCTCACCCAGGGGGGCAAGGACTGGCTGCAGACCCATGTGGGGAAGGATTGGCTGCAGACCCACATGGGGAAGGCCTGGCTACAGACCCTCCATGGGCAAGACTGGTTGCAGACTACACATGGGCAGGACTGGCTGCAGAAGCCAGGTGTGCAAAAATGGCTCCAGACAACATGCAGGCAAACATGGCTATGGAGCTCAGCCGGACGAGACTGGCTGCAGGCCACACATGGGACAGAGTGGCTGCTGACTCCAGATGTGCAATAGTGGCTGCAGATTCCAGATGGGCAATGGTGGCTGCTGACCCAGAGCAATGAGGAATTCTTTGAGTCCCTGCCCAGGGATAATGTGCTGATGTCCCCATCTGTGCAACTTGGCCCTGGCAGGAGACACACCCTATCAAAGTACAAGGGGCGATCCCAGCTGCAAATACAAGAGAAATAATGCTGGTTGGCAACCCCAGGAGGGTGACACTGGCTGACAACTCCAGTAGGGCAATGCTGGCTAGCAACCCCAGGAGGGCAATGCTGGCTAGCAACCCTGAGAGGGCAATGCTGGCTGCAGATGGAGGATGGGCAAGGCTGGTTGCAGATGGAGGGGTGAAGTT
The DNA here is from genome assembly GCF_016647635.1 of Suillus subaureus. Classification (NCBI taxonomy): domain Eukaryota; kingdom Fungi; phylum Basidiomycota; class Agaricomycetes; order Boletales; family Suillaceae; genus Suillus; species Suillus subaureus. Next base: position 24,401 of record NW_024538716.1, read on the forward strand.
GGTTGGCAACACAGGATGGACAAGGTTGGCTGCAGACACAGGGCGGATGAAGCTGGTTGCACACCTGGGGCAGGTGAAACTGGTTGGAGATGGAGGGGCAAGATTGGCTGCAGACCCCAGACAGGCAAGACTGGCTGCAGACACTGCAAGGTCAAATGTGGAGGTTGATGAACATCTGGCTGACAATGGAGGAATTTTTGAATACATTGGAAGCAATCAGGCAATGCATGATTGTTCCAGAATCACCTTTGCAGCCAGCTTTTCAAGTTATCAAGCAGTTCAAAAGCTTGCCAGATTTCTTGATGTTTCCTGTGTTCCTGGCATTGAGACACCACATCAGCAAATCACTTTGCTTCTGTGGGCTCTGTACAGCTCTGTACAGAAGGGACCAAGCTGTGGCCAGCCATTTTTTGGTGGTGGGAAAAAAGTGTTTTACTGATGCAGGATCATTCTATCTCTGCATTACCCCCAGGTTGTTCCTCAACAGACATAGAGATCATTCATTCTATGAGAACATTTATCATTTTTGCATGCAAAGCACACGAATGAAACTGAGGATCTTCCAACATTCTCAACTATGCATGTCAAAACTGGGCTGTCCATTTCTTGCAAGCCACGAATCCATGGGACATGAAGCTCACCCACACATTTAAGTCTTTCTGGGATCACCATTTCCTTTCCTGGCTCGAAAGGCAGTGGTGCACGAAGGATCTACAGTCATGCCTTACTATCTTATCTGAAGGCGAGAAACTTGCAAAGGTACGAGTGTTAACAATTTTGGTTTCCTAAACTCACAACCTAGCCTGTGTATTTAGAACCATCTCATCAAAGTTCCAGGGTCATCTCAGTAACCAGTCTGAAGCTGATGGATTCATGCTGCACTGTCTTGTTATCACTATGCATATTGATTTCTTACTGTAATATTACTTGAGTGTATATACGGTATCACTAGTTCACCCCTCTAACCAATTGATCGTAATTATGGCACGTATGGGCGAGTTGGCTCCATTCTTGCACCTGAACAAGCCTCGCAAGTGCAACAAAATTGTGTAAGTATTATGATAGATGCTGCCAGAGCTGTATACTCAGTAATGTCGAAGATCGTGCATATGAATGTGGAGTAAATATCGCACATAGTTGCAATAAGCACCTGCCCTGATTAAAGCTGCAACCAATGGTTAGCTTCAAGGGGCACAGTTAATAATAATAATAATATGTGGCTGTGCTGAACATATCCCTATCCAAAATTTCCTTTCACTTTATGATACGTCGACATTTACATAAATCGAGGACGCGCCCATCGGAGAGTCGGGGACCGAACTACACGCCAACTCTCTCATTTTCGAAAAAAATTGCTGCTAGAAACTTTGTGTCGAGGAAGAGTCACGAGGAATGCATGTATTTCGACATCAACCAAGACCGTCATCCTTGAATGGCCACAAAGTTTGTCGCTCCGCGAGGGACTTGAGTTTCCTCGGTATTCGGAATTATTTCAATGACCTTGAAAGTCAGAAACACAATCACGAAGTCCTGGGCGCCCGTCGGGCGCAGTTTTCGATTTCGTGTCGCTCTCGGGGTTCAACGCAGATGTCACTTCAGAAACCGAAGGAATTGGATATCCCAATAGAGGATTATTACTCTGGAAATCATGCCCCCCTTCCACCTTCTCAGCGCTCTGATTGGCGGCTAAGAGCCACTTCGCGCACCAGCCGTACTCAACTATTTGATGGTCAACGACACAGGAGATACATCAAACGTACAAATCCTCCCCACATCCAAGTGCAACAGGGAGAGCCTTTTTTCGAAGAGATTCAGGCATACAATAAACAGTTCGTTGCTCTTATGAATTTTGCCTCTGTATTAAATCAGTTGTTCGTAGTTTTTTATCCTTACTGGAGTCTGAACAAACCGAGGATGAGACAGTTCTGAGGGAACGACTGTCCACTTGGTCGTTATTTCGATTACAAGAAGAAGGGTATACGGTGACGGGTCTTTCTGCTTTTTGGATGGGCGCACCGAAGTTTGGACGTTTCGTAGCTTCATTTTCTCTTGGTCCTGGTATCGACTTGCCAGATCATAGGTTCGAGTGAGTTTTTGTCTCCATTTGAATCTCGTCGAATAAGCATACTTACTGTGTCCAGGAATGGTACGCAAGTTCTTGTTTCAAGGTTTGATCCCCTTCAGGAGCCACCACGCCGAGGAAGTGTCCTTAACAAGACTGCATCACAACTGCGCGTGGCATTCGAAGAGAAATTCGAGGTTGAAGATGGCTGCTGGCGCTTGGACGTTGGGCGGTCCAATATCGTGTACATTCGTATGCGAGAAGCCATTTCTCGATTCAATCAAGACCCGCAAGCACTAGAAGACCGAGCTCATTTGATATCCTCTCCAGACAATCAGTTTATTCTCCACGGAACCCATTTGCGAGACGTCTTGTTGCGTTCATTTTCTCCAGATAGACCATCACTGCATGTACCGTTGCAACCTCCAGATGAAGTTAAGTATGTGCCTCGAGGAAGACTTGAACATGACAGTCGGGAGGTGCGAGAGCATGGAGGCGCGTTCAAGGAAGACATGCACATCCAAAGCTGGGCAAGGCGATACTCACAGGTCAATCCAATTGCAATAGACGGTGATCCGGTCCTTGAGGGCCTGAATGCCACGCAGATTCGAGCTATTGCCATGATGATTGGCGAACGGATCAGTCTTGTTCAAGGAGTACGTTTCATCTGGTCAAGTAATATTGAAAACTAAAGGACATTCACTTCAGCCGCCTGGTACAGGCAAAACGAAAACGATCATCGAAGCTGTGAAATTACTCAAGGTTCGATTTCCTCGCATCGATTTATATCTGTCTCTGAGGTGTTATTCAAGGTTCACTTTGAAGTGCATCATCCTCTTCTTGTCTGTACTTACACCAACGTTGCGGTCGATAATCTCGTGGAGGGTTTTGCAGCGGCTGGCGTGAAACCCCTTCGGGTCGGGTTCGGTGCTAAAATCAAATCGTCTCTGTACGAATATACTTTAGATGCGAAGCTGGAGGCGCATCCTCTCAGGCTTAAAGTCGACCAACTTCTGAAAGACCAGGAAAACGTCGAAAGAAAGTTAGGCGCGCTGGAAAATAGAATCGTTGTAGCTGAGAAATCGGGCAGTGAAAAGCTCAGTAGCATGCGGACTGCGTTTACTCTATTGGAGAGGCAAGTTTTGGCGCTGAGAGCGAAACTGTATGCGCTTCATCAGGAAATGCTTAACGATATCACTGCTGCTGCTGACGTAGTAAGTGATCCACTATCTGCCTCACTTTGCCTCGGACTCACGACTCCTTGGCAGATTTGTACAACGTGCATCACATCTGCTAGCGCCGCACTCAATATCCTTGACTTTCCAGTTGTGTTCTTAGATGAGGCTTCCATGTCAACAGAGCCAGCGTCACTCATTCCTTTGATGCGAGGAGTGAGCCGGCTGAACTCTTTTCCGTCTTTTCGTTCTAACCATTAGCAGTCTCAACATGTTGCCCTGATTGGAGATCACAAACAATTACCTCCCGTCATTACCAGTCGCGAAGCGCAACTTAACGGCCTTGGGATCAGTCTATTTGAAAGACTTACTGAAGAAGGAGGTGTGTGGTTCTGACGTCAGAAGAGTTCTTATCTGGAATATCAAATTATAGTTGTTCCATCAATTATGCTTGATGTGCAGTATAGGATGCACCCTTCCATTTCTAGATTTCCGTCGCTAGAGTTCTATGACTTTGCTTTGCAAGACGGGACGGTGGACAGTGCTGGTAACATTCACCCCATGTTACTACCTCCGCTGTCAAGTCACCTCGAGCAAAATGTTCTCACTGGTCATCGTCCCTCTGTTGTATTCATTGACCACGGCGGTGCAGAAACTCTCAAAGACCGCAGCAGGGTGAACTGGAATGAGGCTCACATTGTTTGTAGCATCGTTGAAGATTTACTCTTGCAAAACGAGGTGAGCGCCGCCTGGTTGTCGAGTATGTCCGACTGACATTCTTTCCAAGAACTTGCTAGGGGCGAACATAGGCGTCATTGCGCCATATGCTGCCCAGATTTCACTCTTGTATCGCCTCCTAAACACCGATGCCAAGTATCGCAAGCGCTTCGAATCGACTCTTGGCGACCACCGAATGATGCAGCTTGGCGGTATCGAAGTGAAGACGGTGGATGGGTTCGAAGGACGCGAGAAGGACGTCATCATCTTCTCGACCGTGCGAAATAATACGTCGGGGTACATTGGGTTCCTTGCTGACAGACGTCGATTAAATGTTGGGCTGACGCGTGCGAAGAGAGGGCTGTTCGTTGTTGGGAGTATTAGTACTCTGAAGGCTGGGAAGATGGCCAAGGGTTGGTCAGGTGAGAGTCCTGCAAGGGTGGGTAAAGGGGCTGAGGCTTGGAGGCGATACGCGAAATATCTCCTCGAGGAGAACATGGTGCTGACCCTTAGCGGAGATAGATTAAGGAAAATGCTGTACGGGCACGCGCCAAAGGCGACGTTGAGCTGAGTCTTTTCACTTGCTGAATCACGGTACATATCACAATTGGTTATTGGTGTCGTATACTCTTAGTGTTATTGTGTCGCACTGCCCCTCTCTGTGCCGCTATCAGAAAGCACGTAAGTTTTCCATCGACCTCGAAGCTTGACAGAAGTCAGAACCCTCCAAGGCTATGTTTTCGATCATTGATTGACACTTTTCGGCGCTCATATTACGTTGTACCCATGGGACAATTTGGGACGGCTTGGCACCTGGACCGTAGCCGGACGACATGCAACGTATGCGATTTCGCGACCCTGATAAAAGCGATGCACTTGCACATTCCTCGTGTACTATAAGCTCATCGGACTCGGAGTTCGCGCCGTTGACAATTACTGTTTGTAACAATGGTCAAGGTGGGATTCGACGCTAAGTAGCGACTGTTGGCATGAGCCCGCGGTTGATATATATGCGGTAGTGTGAAAGCCTTCAAGCTGCGATTTGCTGGACGAGTACGTGAATGCATGACATGCCTGATCCAGATCCGAACCGCATAACTTGAAGCGGCCCCGGCGCCATCGCTGGAAGCACTGCTCCGTACCGCGGCGCAACTACTATAAACTCAATTTTGCCCCGGTTGTCCACGTCCGAGGCTAGCGCTCAGCGCTGGACGTCGTTCAATGTTGATAGTTCCTTGCCGGTGTGAATTACCGAAAGAGATAAAAGCTAAATCACTTTTCTACACAAGCGTTCACAACCCTGTATAGTGAGGCCTGAGGGATTCGCACCTTCCTTTTTTCAGGGACAAATTGGAGGTGGGCCTTCGATGGTGTTGTGTTGCAGGTCTTCGGGCTTCCATGGCCACTGAGTCTATAATTGCGAAAAAAGGGAATGATGCCTCATTGTGCGCAGTACAAAGAGCGGGGTTCCGAATGTTATGGACCCGACGCGGTGCCGTGTCATTCATTATTGAAACCTCCGTTAGTGTTTGAGTTACGGCTGAGTGTAGTTGAACGTCGAGCCGAGGAAGCGGGACGAAGTACTTCTTGGATAAATTGATGATCATTTGGCAAGGAAGTTGATGATGATTTGAATCGATGTTGAAGCAGGATTACGTAGTTACGTAGGGAGCGGGATGGAGCGGAAGTAACCGTCCGAGCACTGGGCGACATATCGCACTCTAATTTGACGGTGTGAACTGTGACGAAATACAATACCGTAGCCTCCTTCCAGGACAGTTGAAAAGCACCTTGTGAGATGTTTTTTTTTTGGTCTTCTCTATCTCAGTTCTTGGTAGTACCTTCTCTATTTCTGGTCAAACTCGCGTTCTATTAGATCTTCAATCACTTTAATCTGCAAATCGTTCTCTCTTCCTCTTACCTGGCAACCAACAAAAATGCCATCTCCGCTGGCGGTATCTCCTTCAAATAGGACTGCACATACACCGCTGCACAGTACTTCACCTATGTCTTCCAATTCCTTCCTCATCCCACCAGTTCCCTTCGGCGCCATGTTGCGTCAGTTTCGCAAGTTGTCTCCTCCCTCGTGTAATTCCTCCCAGTCCGTGAATTATCCGCTGGTACACCTCGAGTCAGTCGGACCTAATTGTATTCCTCGATCGGCTAATTCTCAGCCGCCCTCACCCCTTGCTGGCCTGGGCGCTCCATTTATCCCTGTATCCTGCCAAATGTCAAACGATTTGGACATTGCTATCCCAGCGTATCACCGCTTTCACAACGACTCCCACTTGAATTTGTCCCCAACATCCTCAGGGAGCAGTGAGGGACTCTCCTTGCCGTCGTGCGAGTTCCCTGCCACTCGGTCATTATTTGAGCAATTCAGAAATACACGTTCGCGCGTCCTGCTCGTGAGTACCTTGGTTCTTCACCCGTTTCAATGTCTGATAGCCCATTTGAAGCTCCAGAAAGATCGTCGCTGGCCATTGCCATCATTTGTGTCGTTCTTTACAGAGGTAAGCCCAGCACCAGTAGAACGTAGACGCACCCGTTGAATCATTGTCTGAACAGGGACGAGATCGACGTGCTTTTGTCAGACCGCCCATGTCCATGTGGGTCGCGAACGAGTGCATTGAGCCAAACGACGTTTGGGCGATATTTCAGTCACACGAGGATGTAAGCGGCCCATTTCATTCTTTATATGGTATTGCTCCCTCGAACCCCCTGACGCCTAATTTCCTTTTTTGGCCACTGCCATGTCCTCCACGTGAGAGCGGGTAGTGCAAAGGATACCGTTGCATTGCTACCAGTCAGGCACCCCCGAGATAACCCATATCGATGATTTATTCTACTTGCTGGCTCTTTTTTTTGCTCATTCACTTTTACTAATTATTCGATCTTAAATTTACTGAACATGGCGTATCCTAGGCTTGCACAGCGCTTTCTCTCTCTCACCCCTCCATCACCATCACCCCTGCTCTTCAGAGCGATTTGGAGCCTTTTGATAGATTGCGCAGAGTCGATTCATTGCTCAAGGTGCGTCACGATCATATCGGTGTAGCTTAGCAGCGGCTCAATCCGAGGTCGCCGTCCGTCAGAATTCTTCTGCGATTTCATATCCTGCTGGTCTCCGCATGTCCCTCTCAACACCTGACCTTCATAAATGCGTACAATTTGGGACGCCCGCATTCGCGCAGACTATCGGGTCACCAAATGATGACTTTGTCATCTCCACCAACCCGCCCAATCCGCGAACAACATTCAGGCTGGGTGATTGGATGTAAGCACTTTCATTTTAGGTTACTCCAATTTGCAAATACCGATCTTGTTTGTGATCGGTATGGAGTTGCCCAGACTTTTTAGGGGCAACTTTATTTGAAATGAATTGAAGAGTCTGTGCTGACTTGTTCTTCAATAGATGCAATTCCCCCAACTGCGCAGCGCACAACTTTGGGTGAGTCTTGTTCTTTGACGAGGTTACCGTATCTCTGCGTACTCTTTCATTCCCGTGGAATCGGAGAATCCCGACGGAGCTGGGGGAAAACATTACATTCTGGACTTCCTCGATCGTCATATGCGTCATCATTACCTACTTTGAATCGCTCTTCTAGAATCTCTCGCTATCTGTATCTCGCCATTTCCCCCTGCCGTCCTATCTCTCATACAAGGATGGTGCTGACTGATTCCTTTCCTTGCATGATTCTACACAGGCGTAATTTAGCTTGCAGAGGTTGTGGATGTCCACGTTCTGAGAATCCCCCCTCAACGATGCAGCGACAAGGGTCTTGTGGGCCACCCGTATCGCGTCTTCCAGTATCACCCCGCTTCGTCAATTCATCTGGACACACGCCCATGCCCCAAAGCAGTCTTTCTCCATCAGCTACCTCTCCTCTTTACTCTAGTGCCGGTCATAACATGCGTCATGCACCCCCGCCTATCCAGCCGAGCATGATGAGTGCAAAACCTCCCTCGCCTGCTCACCCTCTCCTCACTCCGTCTGGTCGTTCTTTTGCGGTGGGAGGCAAGGTGCAAAACGTCTCTTCGGACCCGTTGTCGCCGTGCGTCATGTATTGGCCGGATAACGAATCGTTCCCAGAACAAGGGCAGATTCGACCAAGCAGCTTGATGGTTGTTCCAGTAAGCATTGCACTCTGTGTCCTTCCTTCCCAATCTAACATGTATTATTCCCTAGCAGCCCCCGATCTTGAACACTGGTAACCGTGGGCCTATCGAACATCAGCCTGGTGATTGGATTTGTCAAAAGTGCAATTATCTGAATTGGAGACGCCGCAAAGTTTGCCAGACTTGTTTTCCTTGTAGGTGCACATCAACTGCGATGTTACATTCTTACCAACGTTTTGTAGATGCTGAAGGAAACGGCGATTCCATCTCCGCTGCTGTGCAAGCGGAGCGCATTAACTTACTCACATCGCTCCTTGCGCAGAACCAGCTTCCGCTCGCGAGTGGTCCCCCATCCCTTCCATCTCAAGCCCCCCGGTCTCATTCCATGACACCCCCGCAGCGCCGCCGCATGTTCATGGACAACGTTCCTCAGAATCAGGTACCATACCGATCCCGCTCGCATTCTAATTTCGATGTGGGTACGCAATACTCAGACTCTCAATTCATCTATGAGACGTCCGCTCCCCGTCGTACCTCCCCGTCTTCGTTCCCAAGTCTTGGTGATCACGAGGACTATCTTCCCTCCAATATCCCTGCTCCTTTACTTCCGTCTTTCTTGCAGGATATCGTGCAATCCCCCACTCTGTCTCCGAGTTCTACCTCATCCACCGACCTCTCCCCAGAGGATTATGACGATAGTTTCTCCTCGGAACGTTCATCATTTGGGAAGGATCGCATTATCACGAATGACTCTTCTTCGAACCTGCCTGTTAGCAACATCTGGAAGCTAAACGACGAGGAAACGAAGGGCATCGCGGGCGTTGCATTGCCCAACATTGGCTTGATAGGGAGTAGGAAAAGCAGCCACGAGGCATTGCGTCGCCGACCTAATTCGCCTTGATTGTAAGCTCTCGTTGATTCAATTTGACGGCTGTGCTCACCTTGCCTTTAGTCACCACGTATATACATTAAGCATAGGGAAGGATACCGACAAGCAAAGTCAAGTGCGGACACCACAGGTCTCCACGGATGGACATGCGGACAGCGTCCTGGGTATTGTACGGAGAATACGGTTAGAGTGATTTTTCTGGTATTTTTATTTGTTCTTCCCCTAGTGCTGGCTCATATGACGGACTGCTTGCTTTGACGCAAGGCGTCCTTGCGCATTTTCTGCTTCATCTTCGCACTTTCAAGTTGGATCTCGCAATCGCACCAGCATATTCTGCATATTGTTTATCTTGGTCATTTATTTTATCTTGGAGTTCTTACGCCTCCCTTATGTACTCCTGCATAGTCTAATTGTGTTCGTAAAAGTTTGCAATAGTATCGACGTGTTCACCAGTTATAGGAGTTGACTTGACAATGTTTGTATATGTTAGCATCAGAAGGTGTTGCACACCAAACACAAATAACGCGCTTTCCTATTCTGATCATAGCAGCTTTTGCTATCTATGTTTGCACACCGCATATTATGTCTGGTGTTGTAATACAAGCCCAGCAATATCAGCCCTCCGCCGCCACCACATTCCTCACAACCCCATCAAGAGATGCGTCCGAAGAATCTGACCTCCTTCGCTCCATACGCGCTGCCATTCGAAGTTCCGGTACCAATACCGTGAACACAACTTTTAGCCCCCTCTTCACAGATGGATCAGAGTCCTGGATAGACCAAGAACTTTCCTGGAACGACTACTGCGTTATCCTAAGCGAAGGAGGCGTCATCAAGAGAAAATGGGACCTCAGTCAAGAAAACCAAATCATCCAACATGCCTGTATCGGAAAGCTCACGCAGCCAACAGCATCCTCCAATCACCAATCTCACGGCAGTGCCCACTACACACGATCAAACGAAACCCCCGGAACGACAAACATCTTCGGGCCATTCGCCTCACTCAGAGAGGAATCGAAAGCTGTCGAAGATTCAGACGAGGAAATCTCGGGTGTATTTATTTTCTTGAGAAGTATTGGAAAGGTTTTTTTGGAGAATGGGATGGATTATACGTTTTCGCTTCCGTTTCTTGTTCACAGGGCGTGGCCGCTTCGGCCTCATGGTGTTCTTATCCAGCGGATCCTTGATCCAGCTGAAGTGGATGAGGCTCGTGTTACAGGAGATGATGTGTTGCCCACCATATTCACCATCACGAGCGCGTTTTCGGAGCCTGAAGCTGTTGGAATCTCGAGTGGTATTTGGGAGGTTTTGGTGATGAACCTGTTGCTTTGGTAGATGAGGAGAATTGTTCCAAGCCGCTGGTTACTGTTTCTGCTGGAGACGAGGTTGTTTGGGTTTCTCCTGGTGTTCCTAATTCGACTGGCGCGTTTTTGGTTACCTTTGATGCAGACAAAGGGGGTCTGTCTATATGGAGATATGCCTACTTGAAGCCCAAGGACGCTCCTGTGCCTCTTACCCGGACCAGACGTCAGAGCATTTCGCGAAAGAGTACTGGGAACAGGCGACAATCGAGTGTTAGCGACCTTTTGGAACTTGACCGCCGTTACCTCAGGATATGGAATTTGATGGCGAATTTCCCCCACCGTTTCCTCCAATGTCCGGACTTCCGCCTTCGACGACGAGTAATATCACTGCTCAGCCACCAATGCCAGGAAGAAACGGAGACTCCATCACCCGCCTAGATCTCAGTTTGACAATGGATAGAATGGCGCTTGGAGGACAGAAAGACCCAGAAGAGTTGATCACCCCTGTTGAACATGGAAGAATGAAGGCGTCTTATTGGGCCCAGCAGTTGACCACTCATCCTTTGGGAGGGAGACAGTAGGAGGTTATTGATACCTCACCTAAACACACACTCATGTTATTGTAGACTGCCGACGCGTGATATCTGTTGCATCATTTGATCAACGCTTTGATGGCAAGGTTCATCGCTCGCTCCTCGCAGTCTGCCTGCCGAGGCTCAGGTGATTGTCTTTATGATTACCATTGAGGAAGACAAGAAATCATTTGTGGTTGAGAGTTTTGGTACTCTGGAAGCCGTTGCAATCGCGTCGATACGTGCGACGTGGTGACATTTGGGACCTTCTTGCGGTGAAGAAGGATGGTTCGTTATCATTGTTTACTCATGGATTGCACGAGCTCCGTATACGGCTGAGGCTCGCGCAACCCTGGAACGGCGACAGCAACGATTCATCTGAGGTCATCTCACTTGATCATGTTGTAGCATTGAAGCATGTTTGCGTCTCGTCGGTATATGTGGAGATGAGTGATGGGAAGGTCTATTACGCGCGACTGGACATGCCCCACGCGATCCACTGGTGACCCAGGCCATACAGGTTCTGGCACTTGTGCTGCCCAAGGCTCAAACTTTTGACCTGCAGCGAAGATTTTCGAGTCTTGGTCACAGCGTTACTTCCGAACATCACCTGGGGTCGAGTTCCGGGAGTTCACGCTCGCACTTTTCGCGCTTCTTGAGCTCAAGCTTGTGTATCCTTTCAAAAACGACGAGTCCGCAAATTCTTCTGTATGGGAAAGATTCTCAG
>NW_024538717.1:0-35824 GCF_016647635.1 Suillus subaureus
CCGCGCTAACAAGCATGTTTGCCACCAGTTTTGCTGTGATCGGTGCTCTAGACTCATCCTTTTTGTCCATACGGGCATATGGGAAACACGGGATCACAGCGGTGATGCGGCGGGCGGAAGCAGTTTTGCACGCGGATATAAGGATCAGAAGTTCCATCAAATTGTCGTTCACATCGCTACACCCTGACTGGATGATGAAGACGTCTTCCTCGCGGACGGATTCGGAGATCTTGACGTTTATCTCGCCGTTGGAGAATTTTTTGGGCATACATGGCGTGAGGGGCACTCCAAGCCTATGTGGGTGAATCACTAGTCCGTGGGCTGTTTTGCTGCATCATTTAAAGCGGCAGCTCACCGCTCGGCCACGGCATGGGCGAGCTCTGGGTGACTATTGCCTGGAGAGCCCAAATCAGCGGAAGGAAAGTACTGGTGCCAGATGAACATACCCGCAAGAAGTCTGATAGAATTTCCGTGATACATAATTTATAAAATTGCTGGATGGCTTTATAACATAGAACAGGGTGAAGAAGAAAAGGGTGACTGTTGCAATTGGGTGACACAACTGACTGACACAGATGCCCCTTGCTAAAAAAAAATGTCGATAAAATGACCTTATTTGCGCAGCACAAATAATCTACATCTACACTGCCACATCAAACAGACACTCTAATAGTGATGTTTTCTACAACGTATTCTGTGTCTGCATAACCGAGGAGCTGAACTATGCGAGCGCTGAAGACAGCTGAGTGGAGACACGTTGGAAGCCAGAAACGAAAAACCCACCTGTTTAGGCCCCTTACACGGGATATTTGCGCAGAATTGTAGTTTGCTAAACCTCGTCCTACTTCTACACAATCCCAGATCTCGCATTCGTCCATCTTTTCGATCAATTGGGTCTCATCGTCCGTAATCGTCTGAGAACCAGACATTATATTATCTGATAAAGATGCCGACGACCCAGAACGGGAGAGTGGAACAAGGGATGTGACTGAGGCCGTCACTGATGCCTCGGGTTCTAAGACCGGTGTGCATGGTGTCGTTGCGGCCAGATTGGAATATGGCATTTGTGCAACTTCCTTGGCCTCAACTGGAACTCCTTCAGTACTGCGGTGGACTAGTATGCGAACTGCTTGGCCAGAGGCAAATGAACCTCGAACTCCGAGCACCCCAGCTGGCAGCAGGCGGCCACCAGATTCTCGACGAGACAATACAGCATGTGCTCCGGAGTCAATGATCACGCTGCCTGCTGGATAAAGGGTGTGGCTTGTCCATGCCTTTAGGTCTCGCATGGGAATCAAAGCAGGCTTAAAGACAGTATGTGGAGGCCTTGGCCAACTGAGGGATGCAGCGACTTCATCCAAATCGACTTGATTAAGCTTTTGTGGAGCGATCGGGCTAGCAGTACCTGAAGTGGGTACTGACGTGCTTCTCAGTGCTGTATAGTAGTCAATGATATCGACGATCACTGAAGGCTGTTTGCTGGATGCGATGACAGTTGTTACGCCAGCGCCAGTTGCGATTTCAGCAGCAATTAATTTTGTTTCCATTCCGCCGGTTCCAAGGCTAGATCCTAGCGTTGATGTGCTGACTGGAGGAATGGGCTTAGGATTAACCAAATCATTACTGTATCCGATCTGGACCCGTACCTCGTGCTCGGATAGCAGCAACAGAGATGACCACATCAAGCTTTTTCGCGGAAGGATCTTTTCGTGGGTTGGATGTATACAGACCGTCGACGTCTGTGAGCAGGAAAAGGTAATCGGCGTGAATCATAGAACTCGTAATAGCAGACAACGTGTCATTGTCGCCAAATTTAATTTCCTGCAGACAGTTAGCCCATGTTGCTACTCATCATATTTGTAGTAGATACTTACGCTGACAGATATGGTGTCGTTTTCGTTCACGATGGGCACCACGCCCATCGACAAAAGTTCATTTAGTGTGTTGACAGCGTTCAAATACCGTGTGCGCTGGGGTGTGTTCAATGCTTGAACAGGGCGTTTGCGGAAACCACCTTACATCGGATATGTCTCCTCTTGTTAGCAGAACCTGAGCGGTTCGCTGATCAAACTGCCCGAAGAGATTGTCCCATAATGCAATGAGACGTCCTTGTCCTATCGCTGCCAAAGCCTTCCGTTAATCAGTCCTAATCTCAGAAGATGCAGAAGAAAGACACACCTGCTTTTTAGATAGACTTTTTGGTCTCTGCGGAATATCCATCGTCCTCAATCCAACTCCAATAGCCCCAGAACTGACGAGCACCACTTTGTGTCCATGGCTGCGGAGACTAATGACGGTCTCAACGACTGTAGAAAGTATGGACAGGAGGGGTTGGTGCGTTTCTTCATGGACGATGGAAGATGTTCCTACAGGGTTTTACAGATTACACATCTGCGGGAGGTGGGGCGGGGATACTACTAGTACTCGCCAAGCTTGATAACGATCGTGCTAGGAGTTCCACGTTTTGCTGGCCGTGACATTTTGCAGAGGTCGAGGATGTAGATGTGGTCGCGTCGAGAAGATGACGGGTAAAATTATGATGAGCGACTCCCTATGGCGCTGACTCGGCCAATATAAGTCGCAGCTTGAATGAAATGGCCTAGAGTCTTCTGGTAGTCTCAGGTATCGAAAAATCGCACACCAGTTGTATGTTGAGGGACGAGCGCGATCGGAACAGCAGCAACATTAGTAGGTGACATTAAAATTATTGAACATGGAACGGCGGCGCCGGTAACATTGCCATGAGTCATGCAAAATAGTCACCGAATCCAACTTATGTTCATTCTTCTGCGTACCGTTACACCAGAATATGCAAACATCATAACTAAATATGCATAGAATATATCCACAGATCATGTGTAGAACTAACGACTCCAATCGTGTAGATGGCCCAAATTGTTAATTCATGGGAGCCTTGGCAGCTTCCTTCTCGCCCTTCAGGATGCGCTCGAGGTTGGCACCGATGTGGCGGCGTTGATCAAGGGTAAACTCGGGTTCTGGTGCAGAGTAGCCGAGCTCTGTAGGCTCCGTCAGTATGGTTGCAAATGTGCTTGTCGTAATAAACTCACTCAGACTCGGGTATTGTATCGGTAACTTTTCAGTTTTCACCGGGAGAGTAGACAGATCAAGAGGGAATGAAGGGCCAATCCACGCATTCCGGAGTTCATGGTCTCTGGGAAGTCATTGTCAGGTGTATCACACCGGCAATAATCTGCACTCACTTTCTCTGCAAAGGCGCCCACGCCCCGCATCGGTCAGTCAATCAAATGTTCGATAAGCAAATGAATTACCGCTTCACGGGTCAGAGGGTGCACGAGTATGCTTTGCAATTTGATTGCAATGAGCCGATGAGTCAACTTGACTAAGAAACAAAGAAATACCTTAGATCACCCCTGTTCATACAAAGGTACGAAAATACAGAGGAAAACGAGGTCGAGGGGACCCAGATCTCGTATGAGCCTGGGATTGACTTGGGAATGATTTCTTGCTAGAAAGGGTATGATAGGCACTTACCAACTGGATGAGGGCCGATAGGGTCGGTGTTCACACGAAATAATGGCACAGCGACGAACGCTCCATCACGCCTTAGACGCAGGACGGCATCACGCAAGTCCAATGCAGCCTGGTGCTGATCAGCATTGCGCTGATGGAAGTAGATATCTGCACACATTCTTCAGCAACTAAGAGATTGACACCCATGCTCTCAACTCACGGAAGTGCCATTCTCTATCGCGAACAAACCGTGACAGAGTCAATGATCAGTACTCAGTAGTGAACTTGGGGCACTCACTTGACTTCCGAGTTAACAACTTCTTCAAGCTCGGTTGGTGGGTGGTAGTCTGACATTATGACCCGCTTTGAAAAACAAGTTTGGCTCCGCAGCTGGTCATAGCTACCAGCACTAAGGATGATATATTTGTAAGTGTCAAGTGCCGCGCCCTTAATGGAAGGCGATCAGCAGACTTCGGAGACGGTGGAATCAAGAGGACTGTAAAAGGCAGATCCCGGATAGATAACTTAGTTTTACATAAGCCTTTAAACCTTAATATATAGCCACTTGAACTTTCGAGACATACGCTTTGAGTTTCGACCTAGCGGTCTCACAGGTGAATAGTTTTTTTTGTTTGCTACTGGGAGGGGGAGGGGGGGTTTCTTACCATAGAACACAACCAGATAGTCAACTTGATAAAAAACGCGCGTGCAAGTGCGCTACTCGCCAAAAAACAAATGTTGGATGTAATTTTTCAAACACGTGATTAAAGCGTGTCATGTCAATATATGCGCGTTATAGTATCGTGTCCTCCATCTCGACGCGTCTCGTACTCAACTCACACTCGAGCTCAAACTCTTTGGCATATATTCTACTGTAGAGATACGCACCTAACTTCGACGTGATCTGAGTGTGACCAACTGAGCATTAGCTTCGAAGCTTCGAAGACGGGTGTGACGTGTGACATCCCCCAATTAGCTTCGTTTTGGCTGACGCATGTGTGACACCGCAGACTTCGTCATCCTTCGCTACCTTCACTCCCATCCGACTTGGAGGATCTGGTGTCTTCTCTCTATGTTTCCGCAAAGTCATGTTGATGCAAATCCCCCAATGTTCGAGTCTGATGAGCACAAGCTTGCAATGCATCAAAGTCTAAGTATTTTGTGTCAAAGTTCCCTTTCACCATCATGCCTTTGAATTTACGCAACAAAATGCAAGGTCTCTTGTCTATCCCTGCGCAGTTTAGCACAATTGTTCCTTCCTGCAGCCTCTCTGTTGCTGAGTTGCTTGTCCTTGACCTACCCACAGTGCTAGAACCTGATGCATCATCTGCTAGCTTCGTTTTTTCTAAAGCACTCCCTATGGTGCAGCTCCCTATGGACTTCATTTCATGATTAGCACCTCTGTTTAAATGAGCATCATCACTTTGTGACCTTGCTAGCAAGGCTTGGCAAGCAGGAAATTGATCTGTCATCCACCCTTCATTCCCCAGCGACTTGCTTCCTTTCTGGGTCTTGTCATACTGGGTTTCTTTGTCTTATGCACTTGAGCATCAGTGTGATTGGTGCATGTCACACAACTGGGTCTTAGACAGACTGGACATTGTTTCAGATGACTCTCTTGAAATTGCAATCATTGACAAAGTTTTAGATGTTATGAAGTGCCTTCCGTGGGATGTGGCTATCAAGGGATTTGGTGTGGTGACTAGTGGGCTCCAACCACTGTTAGCATCAGGCCCAATCAGTACTTCCCTTTTGGATGCCATGATAATGGCAATCATTCATCGCATGCATGCATCTGATAGTGATGGGGACTTTTGGGCAGTCTGTGTTGAACAGCTCATTCATGCAGATATACTTCAGCTTGGTGAGGATCGGTGGAAGTACTATGAGAGTGACAGGGCTTTCTCTTGCCTTCGTGCCATAGGTTCTGCATTACACAAAGGAACTCTTCAGTGTGTACTCTTTCCTATCCATATTGATGGTATTCATTGGGCTGCTATCAAGATCAATGCTGCCAATCAGACCATCTCATATACCGACTCCCTTGGGTGGAGCTTGCCTAACTGTGATTTTGATGCCATTTGTCATTGGTTGGGCTATCACGACCTCTCTGCATTTGACAAGACAAACACACTCAAGCATGGTGAACAGCTGGACTTGTTCTCATGTGGAATTGCAGTCATGAACACCATCAAGCATGCATTATTTTGTGACCCCCTGTTCACCAACAATAGAGCATTCTGCCTCCACATGGAGGAGTTTCTGAATCTCGCTGATGAGCATCTTGAGGTCTGAACATCTCATTTTAAGTGACGAAAATTTGCTGATGAACGCTATCATTTACAGCTCTCAGGCTCTATGGTGGATAGTAGTACTGGAAGTGAGGATGAACATTCAGATGGCTCAGATATTGTCATATGCCATTCTGGACCCTCAACTCTAAATCCACTTCTCTGGACATCTGGATCTGAGATCCGGATCTCCAATGATCTGATCTATCTTTATCTTCCTTCCGGAATCCAAACTCTATATCAGTGCCCAACCCCATTTAGACTTCTCCTGTCTCTGGACTCTGGTTAACTATGTTTCCCTTTTGATCATTGATCCATTACATACATTTCATTTCTGATATGCATTATTTGTGATCCGTCCTACTTACTAATAGATTTTGCATATGCTTTGTACATAGCCTTTGTGTTTGCTGACTGATTCCTATATAATACCTACAGTATATAGACCTCCTGTAACTCTCAGAAATACTTCAGTTCGAATATCATCTTAGTTCCTGCTCATTCCTGTGTCCTCTGGACTTGAGCCAAGTCTCTTGTCACATTCCGAGTCTTAGGATTGCATCCTAGACTACATCTCTGGCTCTACCTTAGGGTAGTCTATCCCCTGTTAGTTTCTAGTCCAGACTTTGTCTGGATCAGCCTTATCTGCTTGTCCAAGTAACATCTGGACGTCCATTATCTGCCCTAGTCAAATCCTGGAAACTCCAGACAACTATTCTAGCCCCTGGAAATTAAGGGCACATACTTGGGAAAGGGGCACAGTGTACGAGCTGAGGCCAAGCCCTTGTGATCCGACCCCCTTGAGCACATGACCTTAACAGATATGGAGAGTGAGGATGAATTTGAAGAAACTCATGCAAAAACGCAGCAATCCCTGGTGTCCACGCCCAAACTGAAACTTGATCTCTGTACAGGTGTAGACCATAGCAAGGGCCTGTTCAAGTTTTTCCCAAAGATTTCATGTGAGGAGCATTTACAGCATGCTTGGATACCTTTCTCTTGGGAACTCAAGGACCAGGAGCAGGATCATCATCAGCAACAATTTGACAAGTTTGAGAAGGCTGCTCGCAAGCAGGAAAGGGCAGCTGAGCATAAGATAAAACAGTGAGCATGTGAGAAGGCTGCAAAGCAAGTAAGATTTCATTTTCTTCTCATCTCTTCACAGCTCATGATCTCCTGTCAGAAATCTACCATCAATTCTGCTCTTCATGACAGCACTCCCCAATGACCAGCAATTAGCATCGCAGAGGCTTCATGTCCATACCATCAATTGCAAAGACATGCTTGTAGCATGCAAACATGCAACTTAGGACAGAAGCGCAAGCAGGAGGGCATGGAGGCTTTGTGTGTCAACTGGCAGAGCCCCCTTCTATGGCCAACTATTGAAATGGCTGCTCTTTGTGTTGGCTATGCAATGTCACTGGTGGAGATTGAGTGTGAGCTTAAGCAAGTTGATCCCACCCACTTTTGCCGCATCTCTGCACAACTTATAGGAAGCTGGATTGACCATCACAGTGGAATGCAACCTGTGTGGCATGTCAGTGTCCTTGCCTGTGTTCAAAAGGGCAATCTTCCATTGACGACTGCTACACCACCTGGTATCCTCTCAAAGTATCCTAATGTCATGAAGACCATTATAGAAGATCTGCATTCTCTGCGCACTGTCAGTGTTGCTCTAGACACAATGTGTTGTCGTGGTGTGATCATCACTCACCTCATGGTCTCATGCCCTGATGTATTTGAGGTTGTTGCCAAGGACGGCTCACACTTCTGATGCACTGAGTCTTGGGTCAAGAAATTTGTAGTGCAGAATCTCAACTGGTTGTTTCATTGTACCACTTGCACTGCACAGAAGACCCCTTCCAATGCCAATCAGCTCTGTCTAGACCAATTTTATCATTTGACTCTAACTATTCGCAACTGTGCAATCTTTCACCCTTGCTTTTATGTCGACATTGACCAGATGAACATTGTATATCAACTGGCAAACACTGCTACATATGAAGAAGTTGGTTCCAAGCAAGTTGCTGTCATTGGACAGGAGGAAAAATGAGCATTCACTGTGGTAGTTGGCATCTCCGCTTCCGGGGACACTCTGCCATTCCAGGTCATCTATTGTGGAAAAACTGCACAGTTCCTCCCTGCAAAAACCACACTGCAATTCAAGGAAGCACAAGACTTAGGCTTCAAGTTGTGCTTTTCAAGTACTGATACATACTGGTCCACATTTGAGCTCATGTGCAGCTATGTTCACGACATCCTTGTTCCTTACTGGACAAGACAAAAGGAGCATGTTGGCACACCTGATGACCAAGAATGCATCCTGCAGCTGGATGTCTGGTCAGTGCACAAGTCTGGTCAGTGCATAAGTCTATCCAGTTTCGCACTTGGCTTGATCAGCATTATTCATGGATCAAATATTGTTTTGTTCCTGGTGGTTGCACCAGCATTGCCCAACCATGTGATGTTGGCACCCAGTGCCCATTCAAGCTTGCCATCAAGAGATCTCAGCATGCTGACATTGTTGAAGAGTCTTTATCATTGCTAAAGAAAGATGAAGCTGCCTCTGTTATTTGACTGGACATGACATTACCTACACTCTGCGATAGATCTTTGCATTGGCTCATCAATAGTGATGTGCATGGCCTGGCTTGGCCTGAAAGCTGTGGCTTCAGATGGCTTTGGCTTTGAAGAACTGCAGGCCAGGCCAAAGCCATCAATGATGGCTTGGCTTTGGCCTGGCTTGGCCTGAGCTGCAGCCCAAGCACTGAAAACTGAAAAATTGTTCAGACAACTTGAAGGATGACATATTTACACAAAGTCACTATCTGATTCTATGAGATCCTCATCTTCCTCCAGAAGAGCATCCCAGCCCTTATCCTCGGCATCACTCAGCTTCTCGGAGTCATTAGTGTCTGTCTCAATATCAGAGTCCTTGAGAGCTTCCTCAGTTGCTGATGATGGTCCAGGCTCATGGAAGAGCACATCATGGTGGAGGGCACATTTGACGCACTGAAGTGCCTCAACAATGTCACCTTTGAGATGGTTTCAGCACTTGCTGATAGTGATACCACCCTGTGAGAATGCGCGCTCACTCAAAACTGACAATGCCAAAATTGACAGGTAGTCATGGGCAATTGAGGTCCATACTGCCCCATATCTGTGTCTGTTAATCTACAACAAAGAACCAGTCAGTAGCAAGAAGAGATGGACTCAGTTGTGTACTTACTCCCCACCATTGGATTGCACTCATTCCCAGTGGAGGTTTTGTCTCTACAGCATCAATGTAGTTTTTAAGACTCGCATACCATGGTCTAGATGGATCTGTGTGAGTGACAATAGTGCTGTCATTGTCATCTTCATTGGAGCTTTGTGTCTTGCAAATTAACTTCTTAAGCCTGCTAGCCTTGCCTTTCTTGGCCAGTGATGGTTGCAATGTGGATGCTGCTTGGCCCAATTCAAGATAGCGAGCCTCAAACTACATGGTTTGTAAGTGAATGTGAGCTGGTGAATAGTTTGGTCAGACATACCACTCATTTTGCAAATCTTCCAGCCAGTTCTTAAAATACAACATTTTACCTGTCAGATTGAGCACTGCATGCAACATTAACATTGAAGACACATGGAACATGAAACATACACATGGTCATGACATAGGCTGGGGAGCCAGTGGTCTTCTCATAATATTCATCAAGCTTTTGTGCAGCAGAGTGCAATGCAGGTGCAAAATGTGCATATTTTGGCCATCCTGCACGTGAAGACCAAGCTCTATGGAGAGTCTCGAGTGCAGGGATAGCAAGATGTAGTGTAGTACTCACTTCTGACAAGAATGCTTGCTGAGCAACATCCACGTACTGAAATATCAAATCAACAGCAGCACTATATCAAATGATGAAGGTAACATACAGATAATAGATCAGCGAATTTACCAACACGGGTCCATTCAGCTGGTGCCAATGTAAGGAAGTCAATCTTAGCCCGTTTCATCAAGTCTCGCTCTTGTAGCCCCATCTCATACACAAAGACATTAACATGCTGTTGTTGGGAAATGGGAAATCAGTCAAAACAGAACATTGCATCAGTGAACACTGTAGACTACACTCACCTCTTTATTGCTTTCTGCATGATTAATCATCACATAGGTCAAAGACCAATGAACCTTCATGTCCAGAAGGAGTTGTGTAGGGTGGGAGATGCCAGCCTTGACTTGCACCATTTTGTAGAGTTCCTTTCACTTCATGGATGATCATTCCTTTGAAAAATCAGTAAATCATTGTGTGCAAAGAGAAGTCAATCAAACCACCTTCACACACATTGAATGTATGAGGCCAATCTCATCACAGTCATGATGCTGGGTAGTATCTGGCTCATGAGCATGGGGGTTGTGAGGTTTGTAATGCGGAGCTTTGCTGTATGTACTGATCAGTACTTGGGTACTGAAATTAATTACATGAGCGAGACAGCTGTGAACACAATTGTGAGTACATGTTAGCTGTCATATCCTACAATCCAGACTCACATTCCATAATATTCCCACGCTTTCCGAGCCTACGTCCGGACCCCATATCCAACTCATTGTCAGATCCCCTTCCACTGTGTGCTCCACACCTCAGTAGGATTGAGTCCACTCCAGATTTACCCCTGAGCTCCGGACCTCTGGATCCTCACTGCTAGCCTGATCTGTACCACCCTATCCTGTCCACCCTATGTGCACTCCATCCAGCAAGACATCCAGACTTCACCTCATCTCTGATTCAGGACTATATCCACCTCATCATATCCCAGTCCTGTATCCACCTCACCTTCCAGATCCTCAGATCTCCAGATATCAACCATAACTATCTCTGGATGTATTCCTGCCCTCTGTCCAATATCCTGCGCCTATCCCCATTTAGACATCTCTGCCTTTCTGGCATTCAGTTACCTCTTCTTCCATCTTGCTTATTGATCCTTGTACAAGTCTTCATCTCTGAGTTCATTTAGTTATGTTCTGTCTTACTTACTAATGTGTTTCCACATGCTCATACATAGCCTTGCTCCTTTGCTTACTGATCCCCTCAGATAGTCTCCAGTATATAATCCCTGTAGATACTCCTGTGGTTTCCTCAGTTCAAATATCATCTTAGACTTTGCTCTACCTGCCCAATCCTCTCTCAGACTTTGGTCCAGCTAAGTCTGTCCTATCCATCAGGCCTAGGGATTGATTCCCTAGGCCGGAGCTTTGCCCTTCTGGCACTTACCCTCTTTCTGGACTTAGGTCTAATCCCTGTTCTCTCTGACTCTACCTTAGGGTAGTCTAGCTCTGTTTGTTTCTGCATCAGATGGAGTCCGATGTAGCCCCTATTCCTTCCAGACCTCCAGGTGTCCTGTCCTTCAGATGTCCTGCCCTCTGTACCTTTGGATATCCTGTCCTTCATACCTCTGGACATCCTGTCCTTCTGTCCTCCTGCCCTCCTGTCCTTCTGTCCTCCTGCCCTCCTGTCCTCCTGTCCTCCTGTCCTCCTGTCCTCTGGACCTTCAGACCTCCCATCCTTCCATCCTGTTTCCTGTAGAAGTACTACCTTGCAGTGAGAACTCTCCTGAGCATTTCCTGCATTCCTCCAGAACTCTCCCATGCTCCTCTGGACATTTCCTGTGCTCCTTCAGAAGTCCTCTAGCACTTCACCAGAGTAGTCAGCCTCCAGAAGTCCTCCGGACTTCATTGGACCATCATTGGACCTCATATGAAATGAAGGGCACATACTCAGGTAAGGGGCACAGCGTACGAGCTGAGGCCAAGCCCCTTTGAGTCAGTCTCTCTCTCCCTTGAGCAACATGGTTCTTAACATTAGCTCAAGCATCATACTTGATCCTTCATTCACGCCAAGGAAAATTCTTCTTGAATCGTGCTTCATAAAGTCAAGTGAACTCCTCGAGCATTGTGCCATTGTTGGCAGCATTATCACAAGTGACATGGCCCAACTATATATCATGATTAGACAAAGCCAAGCAGAATGCGAAGATGACATGCCTTATGTGCAATACCAACACAGTCTAGAACTTTGAACAGTGCACCTCTGAGATGCTTCCCATTGTGTGCATTGTTGAGCCAAGAAGTGCAGTTTCACTCTCCCATTGCATTGTCGACTTCTCTTCAATCCAGTGTCCAGTGACAGCAAAATATCCATTGATATTGGTAGCTTGCCATGTGTCGCAAGTGATATTGATTGCACCACTAACAGCAGTGCTCTGTGTTGGCAAATAAGATATAATGAAGCATGCAGCACTAGATTGTGACATACATTTAATGTCGTCCAGAGTCTCATCAGATGATTCTTGAATATTCACATGATCTCAGTGCAGGTGGCTTTACGACCAGGAATTTTGACTCCATGCATTGCCCATGAAGCAACATTGATCATGTCTTGGAACTTTGGGTGATCGAGGGCTTGGATAGGCTAGGTGAAAGTGTGTCAATGGTCAAACTATTATATCAAGGGAATCATACTTACTTGGTCCGTTGCAACCAACCATTTGATTGCAGCTCATTTGAATAACTTATCAGAGTATGGTATAACTTGCTCAGCAAGTTTGCATTCAGTCAGGTGAGAATTAATGGTCTGCTACACCTGCTTGGCCTTCTCCTTCCGAGCTTTGATATCACCAGGTAGCATAGACTCAAAAGAGTGCTTCTTTGCCTATTGTCAATACTTTCCATACAGCATAATCATATATATAAGCACAATGAACATATGAAAAAACACGCACCACAAAATTAGCCTCAGCATGATGATGAAGTGTTGTAGATTCATTCACAAGAATACATTGCTTCCTGTTGATTTGGTGTGAGTGAGCGAGCACAACCATGACCTCGTAGACTTATAAACATATCTTGCACTTTCGATGCTTTTTGACCTTGCCATTAGTTCCTGCATGATCAAACATCGCACCAAAAAACACATCAAGATCGGCAGTTTTGCCTTCACATGTTGGAGCTGTGTCTGCAATAGGTTGGATGTCAACATCAATTGGAATACCATCATTGTCAACTAAATCATCAACTGGTGCAGCTGATTTGCGCAACCTTTTTGCTGCCAAAAGTTTGGTTTCAGTTGTATGATTCACGATGGCAAATACACTTATGTCATGGATTGGTGTGCACATCTTCATGTCCCTTGCCACCAGATTCATCATCAAGAACTTCTTCAATGCATGTCCTTTTGCCCTTTTCAAGTGCAGCCGAGCTTGAACCTGATGGTGCAGTGACACCCAGAGGTGAATTCAGGGATATGCTGGGGGTGGTTTGATCAGTGCCAGTGTTGGAAGCATGTCGAGTGTCAGACAACTTCACAGCCTCTGCTGCACAAAAGGCATTGATAGCCTTGGTTTGTGATGGGAGAGCTGCCTTCTCTGAATGTTGGAGAAGGGTGGTGGTAGGTTTGGTTCAGCAGACTGGCTGTGCATGACATTCATCATTGCTGTCTGTGTGGACAGTTCCAACCATCAGAGACAAGTGGTGAGAGGCAGATATAAAAAATTACTGTCACAAATGCATGCCTTTTGTCTGAAAACATATGTGATGGTCATTGCCAAGGTTGTGACTTGAAGTTGCAAGAAACTTGCAAAGGAGGGCAAATTACTGAAAATGACAGGTGTGCTATCTGCCAACACTATGGCAAGTGAGTTGTGTCAAGCTTGGAAAGAATGTCTGCAACTCACTGTGATTCTGACACATGTTACCACATGAACATGTACACAATGTAAGTGATCAAAAAGCTAAAATGAGACAGAAGTCAGATTCTCAACTGACAATCATCAAGATCGTCAAGCAGTTTGAGCTTGGGTGCTGCAGGTGTTACAATCATGTCTACCCCTGTCTCATTTTCTTTCTTCTCTTGTGTATTAAGTCATGACCGCGCCTCATTGCGCCATCAGTAGACCAGCCTCTTGCTATATCTGTATTACATCACGATCGCCGCTGCCGTCGCTAGATGACTCACCCTTATCTCTGACTCATCTTGATGATGTATACGTACCTGCCCTAAAGATAGCTACGTCTATATAAGCTCAGTCATGTACTTAGCAGATCTTCACTTTAATCTACTAGGTTCTCACTTGAAACATCCTTTGCTTAGGACCTCCAATCCTAAGTCATCTGATACCGATATTCAAGCCAGAGACACTCTCTCTGACTTGTCTTAAGAAGCCTTACATTTGTGAGGTCTTGACTCAACCACAGACGTTACTCTTATCGAGTATCTGTCGTTGCGCCTATCCTAGTTCACCATAACAGCAGGCACAGTTGACTATAAGCTGCAGCCTGAGCTGGCAGCTTTGGCTTTTCATAATCCCAGGCCAGGCCAAAGCCATCACCAGGCCGTGACTTTGGCTTGGCTCAGCTTGGCCTATTCAGGCCCAGCTTGGCCTGGCCCACAGCCTGAAGCCAGGCTGTGCACATCACTACTCATCAATGGTTACCATGCTATTCACAAGCCTGATATCATCAAACAGGTGCATCTTTCTCAGTGTCGTTGTTACTCTCATTGATATAAACATTGTTAGGCATTTTTTCAATGCAAGGCCAGCACTGCATTCAACCTGTCCTTTGAGAGCCTGACCAGCTGTGAAGCCCTTCAAGCACTCCACAAAGTACAGAAGAACGATATTGAGGTGTGGGAGTGAATCAAGACAGCTCAGTACAGGGTTGAAAAATCAGCATCAGACAAGGAAGCAGAGCTGCTGTTCCCACATGCTGCTGACATCAATCTTGATCCTTGTGATTTTCCTGTGGATGCTGTTCTACAACACATCGTGTCAGGTGAATCATCAGCTCCTCAGGGCTACAGCACTGATGAATCAGGCAATCTGGTAGCACACAACAGGTCAGAGAGCTATGAGCAAGAGGGAGTAAATGATGGGTTGGTGGCACTGCCAGTGGACAATCATGGTATTGATGATATTGAGAATGGTCGAGGAAAATGCAGATGCACTGCAAATTCTTGATACAATGACTTTTGGCAACATTGATAATGTCCTATACTTTTTTTTTGTATTTTGACAATGTGTCACAAATTACTTTCAACAACCTTGAATTTGTGTGACAGTCACTTGAAATAGCTTCGATTCATTGGGCCTGTGATGGTGTGATGAAGTTAGGTGCGTATCTCTACAGTATACTTACTTTTCAGTGTCAACAACAAGGTTCTCAATGGCATCTCGAATATCAGGTGCTTCTGCAAGCTCCACAGCAGCAATGCTCCTGATTGCCATGAGCCTGCGCTTGAGTACACTAGTAGACAAACCAGTCTCCATTTGAGGCTGAACTTCACTCTTTCACTTAGAGTGGTGGGCCAAATTCTTGGATGAGTAATAGGGGAGTCACTCCTATCAATATGAAAATAGCTGGAATGATGGAATGCAACTGATGATCAGAAATGACGAGAAATAAGGGTTAAGTGCTTGTAAGCTGCAAAGTGAACACACAAAAGGCACAATGGCCTAGGGAAATGTTGTAGGGAATGAGATTCCTCTAGGCATATATCACCCATATTACATTTCATGACAATTGGTATAGTGTACGACTCACCATCTATGACTTTCCTGCATTATGCAATGCATTCCCATGCACGCGCTTAGCATGCTCTTCCTGCGCTTGGTCGCACTTTGTCATGCAGCATCCAGGAGCATCCATCCATCGTCCAACCAGTCCCCTAGTGAGTCCTTTCCTGTTTATTCTCATATCAGACCATATTTAGCATCATACAATATTTTATTTCATCATGGACCCTGTCCTTACATCATTTACATACTTAGAGCGCTCCCTATTCGCTTCTGAGCCCAGGGAGCACACCTAGGCACAGCTTACCTGTTGCCTGGAAGAAGTTTTCATACACCAACCACCACCACAGAGAGATACACCTACCACCACCACAGAGATACAGCTACCACCAGCATGTCAGTAGTCATCTAGCAGTCATAATCATCATGAGTTAGCATCATAGTCATTGCCCTAGTCCCCAGCAACAGTCCATTATCACCATCAGTCACCATTCAGCAGTCTCAGCACACGTCCTCATGCCCACTACCAGTCTTTTATATGTCTGTGCACAGCATGTGCCTTATTCCCACGCTTCGCGCTCCTACGCACTCCATATTCCCACATGCATGCTTCACCAGAGTTGACCTGGTGTCACTCTGTAGATTTGCTTTCCTTGCTTCCCCTAAGGGTCAAACATATCACCTGGCGCACTTCAACCAACATTTAGAGAGTCAGTAGGCTTTCCTCTCACCCCAGAGGTAGAGCTCTCTTTCTTTCTTTAGCTCTGCAAGTCCAGCAGAGTTGTTGAACCTTCAATGTTGATATCAGCTTAGGCTTCCAGCACTAGTACAACCGCAGCTTGGCTGTGACCCACTCCAGCTTGGCATTCATCAGTTTGCTTGTATTTTGGCTATCCTAGTGAGCCAGGCTATTTATGTACAGTTTGGTTTGGTCTGTTAGCCACCTGGAGTCCCACGAACTAACTGTGAGCCAAAAAAAATCAACATCAGCTCAAGCTGGTTTATAAATATGTGTTGAAGTCTCATTCCCGGTTAGTTTCACTGTTACTCCTCAAGGCCTCAAGGCTCAAGTCATCTCACAGCATACCAACCATGAACCCTAAGCTTCTGATATGAGTTGACGGTAGGTTCAGACTTGGAGAAGTTATAGGATCTGGTTCATACGGTATGTTATTCACAAGCTGACTACAATTATAAAAACATTAACACACTATGGACCCCACTTAGCTGTTGTATACTATGCTAGGAACATCATCAACAATAATGCAGTTGCCATCAAACTCGAATCCATCACTACCCAGCCATCTTCTGTACAGTGAAAATACATGATTCTGAAATGACTTGAAGGTGGAGTTGGGATCCCGCACGCTCTCTGGTTTGGTAGAGAGTCACAATATCATGCTTTGGTTCTCAGCCTCCTCGGGCCATTGCTGCATGATCTTTTCCTCACACATGATTGAAAGTTCAGCCTTCCTACTGTTGTAAATCTAGGAATCCAACTGGTGAGTCATTTTGTGCTGGGTTTTTGCAGATAGGCTAACCCATTTCCCAGATCTCACATCTTGAGTACATCCACTTGCACAATTATGTTCACTGCAATATCAAACCGCAGAACGTCATGGTGGGCCTTGGCCATTGAAGCACACTGCATTTATAATTGATTTTGGTATTGCAAAGGAATACTGGGACACTGCCACCAGAGTCCATATTCCATTTCATCAGAATCAATGTCTCACTGGCACACCTGCCTTCGGTTCAATAAATAACTACTTAGGAGTTGACCCAGGTTGTTGTGACGACCTTGAATTGCTTACATATATGTTGATCTATCTATTATGCAGCTCCCTTCCTTGGTTGACAAGTGACCACGAGAAACTCTCCAGCTCCTCCATACTTGAGCGCAAGGTCAACACCACTATCAAAGTCTTATGCAATGGAATTCCTGTCGAATTTGCAAGTGTTCTCATCTACACATGCTCTCTTGTGTTCTCAGAAGACCCTGACTATGAACATCTTTGTTCATTGCTTTGTGGTCTTCAAGCCACCTTGGCTGTGCCATCTACATGCTCGCTGGATCTCAGCATGCCTGATGATCACATCATACATCTGTCAGACATCTCTCATCACCCTCTAATCTCCAATAAACACTGGATGGCCGAAGCAGCCCCATGTCTGCCAGATGCAACACCACTTCGCAGATCTACTTGTGTGTGAGTAATCTGTTTCATTTTTCCATTCACAATCTAAAGCTAATGTGATTTCCAAGTTTACAACAATGTAATGGCTCTCCCATGCATCCAACTGCATCGCAGAAAAACTCATTAGTTGCTAGATCATGCTGTTGACCATGTACTTCTATCTCTACATAAATTATAGTGTACAAGCCTTGTGTTTCTCATACATTCAATGCAGTCAATTACATGTTGCCTTGAGTCAAACTTAATCATCCCAATGCCCAACTCTCACACAGAGTCACACTGAGTCACACAATTTCTTATCTTTTCACACCCTTTCCCTCCCATCTCCTTGACCACCCTCCTTGCAACTTGCAAGTGCTGTTTTTCTGCAAATTGGTTGGCCTGCTACAGAAACAAACTTGTTCTGGGTACATGTTCCTGACTCATAAAGTGTGAGTCCCAACATCTACCAGTTTTGCCTCATTAAATGCTATCAGCATCATGGCCAACCTGCTGGATGATGCAAGGGGGATTTTCCACAAACACCCCAATCTCCTTGCACTGTATCACAATCTGAATCCAATGCTCAATCAATCAGTCATAAACTTCCAAACTGAAGGTAAGCATTAACTTGCTTGACCCATTGGTTGTCATCTGAAACACCCGTTTAGTGACCGTCAAACCACCTACCCTGACAACCCTTTGCAAACATGAGATGTCCCTTTTGCCGGATGTCATTGCTATATTGCAATTTGGCTTCTGGACAGCCAGTTGACTCTGAGGACATAGGTAAGCTTTACTGCATTTCATATAACCAACTGATTGCGAGATCTAGGGCCCATCAGAATGCACATCTTATAGTATCCCTCTCATTGGGGAAGCTTCATAGGTAGTGGGCATCGGGGAAACCCCACACATATTGTGCTGCATAAGACCACTCAAATGAACAAGATCTCATGGTACATACCCTGGCCCCTGGGCATATGTTCCTTTGTCCCCCTTGGGTCATCACAATTAATGATGTTGTTTAGACCATCACTTTGCTTGTGCAAACTCAGACATGTTCAACCTTGTCATTATTTGACTCAGCACTGGCATTTCCCCGTGTTCCCCATGACAAAGAATCATCAAAGATACATAAAGACTCGGTCTTTGAATCTTCACCATCACTTGAATATGCCTCCTCATCGATGAGGGCAGGGGTCCTGGGTTACCACTGAGCCTACTCCTGCTGCTGCAACTACCACCACTGCTCCCATTGTTGCTACTCCAACTGATGCTACCTCCATCATTGCTACCCCCATCATTGTTACCCCCATCGTTGCAGCTGTTTCCCCCATTGCTGCCACTGTTGCTCCCATTGCTGCTGCTGTTGCATTGAATGCAACCATGCTTCAACACCCTCAAAGGCAATGGCAACTGCCTTTAAGGTACCATGACAACAGCCCAGTTCGTACTGGCCATATGCCATATGATGGTGAATATATCGACATTGACAATGTCTCTGGGGGTGAAGAGGATGACTTGCCTGCACCCAGAGTTAGGGCTCCTCCGGTTCCCAGCCCTATGCAGACAGCAGCTAGCACGATCTACTCTACCCAAGTTGATCCCTTGGCCATGGGTGCCTGAGCAAAGCAGCCTAAAAGTACTGCTGATATCACATACTTCTTTCAGGAAGATTCAGATACTCAACGCAGGATTTGCTGAATCTGTGAGTAAGTTTTGTGTCTGTGATCATGTCATTCTTTCTTACAGCCTTGTCTAGGGAGTTGCAGAAGGTGGACAGTTCACACCAAGTTATGTTGTACAAACACTCAACTGGCACTTCTGCCCATCGTACTCATGCTTTCTATCACCATACTGACATTTTCCTGCAAGAGGCAGAGCGCCTAGGCTGGCCTATCTATGTACAGCCCCTCAATGAGTGCCTTACTGAAGGCTGGAGTTTGGCAGCTATCCATGCAAGACTCCACGACCCTGCATATCACATTGAATTGCTTGGTACCATCTCTAATCAGGGACACAACAATTTTCCACCTGGAACCACCCCAGAAGATCATATTCCAGATTTCAGCATCAACAAGATGCACCGTCAGTTGGTGAAGTTTATAGTTGCAGACAACCAGGTGAGTGTCATTTACATTTTTTGCGGAAGGATCTTACTGACTTAGACATTCCCCACTGCACAAAACTTTGTGAGCTCATCATAGTCACTTGGCAGGAGTATTTCCAGGTGTTGAAAGGTGATCCTGCTGTGAGTGTCTAGTTATCAAGAATCCCATCATATGTCTTATATATTTTCACAGAGGGTGCAAGGAAAAATATCCTTTACATCTGACCTCTGGTCTGATCAGAAGCTCTGCCCCTTCATGGCACTCACTGCTCACTGGATTGCCAAGGAAGAGAAGATATCAGTGCTTGTCTTGAAGGCAGCCCTTATTGCATTTCACCATGTTCCAGGGAGTCATACTGGCAAATCTCTCAGTTCAGTCATACTGCATCTCCTTGATCATGCTGATGTTGCAAAGGATGTAAGTTAAGTCTTCACCTGTATTGTATGACATGCTCTGACTTTGTTTAGCCTGGACACTTCACTTTGGACAATGCAGCAAACAATCAGACATGCATGAAGGAGCTTTCTAACTTACTTGAAGAATGCCAGATTGATTACGATCCAATTGAAAACAGGATCCCTTGTTTTCCGCATGTGATCAACATATGCATGAAACATATTCTGGATGACTATGCAACAGCAGACTTCTCAGATGTGGAGAATACCTGGAAGGTTTGCAGTCAGGACATTGCCAAGATTGACTACACTGGTGCCATCACTGGTAAAACTCTCAAATGGGCCAGAAATCTTGTGTGCTCCATCCGTATATCAAACCAATGACAAGTGAATTTCAGGGATACCATTGTTATAGGTAACGACAAGGGTTGGTTCCAAGGAGACAGAGGTGAGCCTATAAAGCTCCCTGAAGTTGAACTCCTGCTCGACGAGCCAACCTGCTGGGACTCAACATTTGTTATGCTTAATCATATGCACAATCTATGTCAGGTGAGGTCTCATCTCATTAAATATTTGTGGTGGGCTAACCATTGCCCAGGTGGTTGATATGTTCTTCCAGCCTGCCAGTCAACTCTCCATATGCAACAAACAGCTGACTCCAATTGAATGGCATTTCCTACAGGACTTCAAAGTGATTCTGGAAGTAAGTATTGACACCTTCATAACCTATGTTGCATTTAACCATGTAATTTCAGCCCCCACACAGAGCTCAACAATCCATGTCAAGTGAGAGCACTCCCATGTTGGGTCGTATGGTTCCAGCTTTTGAATGCCTACTTGAGGATTGGAAGCAGTTGGCCAATAGTGCCCTGCACTGCACCCCACTCATCAACATTGGTTTGACTGGGGCAGATAAGTATGACAACAGGATGGCCTGTACAAACACTTATGCCATTGCAATGTGTCAGTCCCTTGCATTTTTATAAAATTTGATGTCTTATGATCGCTCTATAGACGTTGATCCAACATGCCGAATGTCATGGGCTACAGATCATTGGGATGAGAACCAGTTGAAGTCAGCTAAAGAATTCATTCTCAATCTGGTACATCTATCTATCTAGCAACAGCATGTGCTCATATGTCCTGTAGATGCATGTCAAGAGAGCACAGTGGACCTCCAACATACCAGCTTCAACCCAACAACCCTCGAGATTACAGTCATGCATGCTAGGCTCCCATATCTACAGAGTTCATGAGGGGGATGCACTGCCAGTTTGTGATGATATCATCTAGACAATCGATCAGGAGTTTGGGGCTTATAGCACAGCTAATCTCAGCCCCAAGGGAACAAATATACTCTCATTCTGGCAGGTGAGAGTCATCTCCATCAAGTGACATATTTTGTTGTTGACCATGAGGTTTTGACCAGATGTCTGAGGCAATGTTCCCAACAGTTTACTCCATTGCTATGGACTCCCTCCCAATCCAGGCATCAGCTGTTCCCTGCGAGCAAGTGTTCTCATCAAGCAGCAAAACATACACAAAGAAGCATAACTGCATTAGCCTGGTCCTCATGGAGGTGCTACAGATGGTAAAGTTCTCTTTAAAGAAGGAGCGACTTAACTTTACCAAAGGTTGGGTGGTGTCGCAGTGGGCCATGGAAAGTGTTATTGTATCTGACAATGGCTTGGACAAGCTCCTGGCACCTGTCTCAATTGGAACCACAGATGACAGCCGTGCATATGATGCTGTTCTCAAAGCCATCACAGAGCATGAGTGCGATGACATTGACAACAATGTTGTTGTCTATGATATCTGACATCTCTTTGATCTTTCATTCTTGTTTCTCACTTTTTGTTTACCATCACGCACCTTATGATTCTTCTTTCATTGTGTTTGTACATCGAATTTCAGTTGTTATCTCACAGTCTCTTGGTCTAGGCAATCCAGATTATTCAGTCCACTACTGGGTCAGATCCTTGATATCTGTTGAGCTCAAGTTGTGCTGACCAGAGATGCTGCTAACTCATTGACAACAACAGAAGCTTGAGCTTACTGATGGCAAATTTTTTCAAGATCATCATCACTGCCATTGTGTGCACTGCCACTCAGGTAGTTTATGTGTTTTATGCTTCTCATGTTTCATTTCAGTAATCACCCACAGACATGCTAAGCTACATGCTTCAATTGAGCATACGGCAATGCAGGCATACAATGTCATTGGATGTCAAGTGTCCTCAGGATGGGTGTTTTTAATTTCTGGTAAATGAACTTTTACTTGGTTCCTGAGCTATTAATAGTACATTTGAAAAACAGTTCTGGTCAAAGGTGCCCATTTCCACCCTACTGAGCCATGGCTGCTAACAGGTCTGTACAACAGCTCCATCAACATCTACAATCATGAAACTGGTGCACTTGTGAAGACTTTCAAGGTCTCTACTGTTCCTGTATGCTGTGTTAAATTTATTCCCTGAAAAAACTAATTTGTTGCTGGCTCGGACAACTTCCAACTGCACATCTTCAATTACAATACGCATGAGAAGGTTGCCATGTTGGAGGCTCACCCTGATTATATACAATGTCTCACTGTGCACCCAACTGCAAGCATCGTGCTCACTGGAAGTGATGACATGACTATCAAAGCTTGGGATTGGGACGAGCAGTGGAAATGTATTCAGGTGCATTACCATGTTTTGTGCTACTCTCAGCCTCACAACTTGTGCCAGGTATACGAAGGACATACGCACTACATCATAAACATCACTTTCAACCCCAAAGACTCAAATACTTTCGCATCTGCTTGTCTTGATCGGACCATCAAGATGTGGTCCCTTGCCTCCCCTACAGCAAACTTTACCATGGATGCACATGACAAAGGCATCAACTATGTTGACTTTTACCCTGGCTTGGATAAGCCATACCTCGTCACAACAGGTGACAACTGGACTATCAAAATTTGGGACTACCTCAGCAAAAGCTGCGTGCAAATGATGGAAGGACACACAAGATCAAGGAGATCAGTACCACAGAGATATTTGTGAAGGCACTGCTACACTTGCCAAATGGACGCTTCATGACTGTTGTCAGTGATGGAGAATACATCATCTACATGGTGCTCGCATGGGCTGGTGACTCAAACATGTATGCAGTATTGGAGAGCAAGGTGAAGCTTCGTGTGTTCAAAAACTTCAAGGAACACAGTGATGCAGGGATGAAGGGCACAAGAAGCTGGGCAGTGGATGCCATTTATGGAGGTCTGGTGTTGGGCACGCATGGAAAGGGTTTTGTGATCTTTTGGGATTGGGAGAGCGGGGAAATTGTGAGGCACATTGATGTGGATGCAAAGAATGTGAGTTTGTGACATAAATTGGACGTTCATGATGCTAACACTTTGATAGATCTTTTGGTCGATGACAGGACACTCGTGGTGGTTGTATCAGATGACTCTTACTATATCCTTAAATTTGATTGAGATGCCCACAATTCTAAACTAGAGGAGGGCGTGGAAATCACAGATGAGGGTGTTGAGGAATCATTTGATGTTGTTGCTGAGATCTCAGACAGGTGAGTGATGTTAGCAGAAGTTTCATACTCAACTAACTGTATTTTTATCAGCATGAAGAATCAATATCTTTGGGTATTTGTTGTCTTTGAGTGTTGTTGAATACCAAACGGCTGTCCTCTGTGGTGATATGGACTCAGCAGCTGAAGGAGGAGCTAAACAAAGTTGCTCGGTCTGGAGGGTCGAGGTATGCATGATTTCAATTATGTGTGTGGGTCTACAATTCAGCTGATATTTCTATAGACCTCTAGCCATTTAGTGACGAATGATATCAGAAACAAACGCAATGCAGGTGAGTACATCCTCTTCTACTTGCACATCTAACGCTTATTCCCCCCTTGCTGTTAAGAACCATGCTCAAGGGAGAGAGAGACTGACTCAGAGGGGCTTGGCCTCAGCTCATATGCTGTGCCCCTTACCCGAGTATGTGCCCTTCATTTCAGAGGAAGTCCAATGATGGTCTGACAAAGTCCAGAGGACTTCTGGAGGCTGGCTACTCTGGTGGAGAGTGTGGGAGGACTTCCGGAGGAGCGCGGGAGAGTTCTGGAGGAGTGCAGGAAGTGCTCAGGAGAGTTCCCACTGCAAGGTAGTACTTCTACAGGAAACGGGATGGAAGGGTAGGATGTCTGGAGGTACAGAGGACAGGACATGGAGGTATGGAGGACAGAACGTCCAAAGGACAGGATGCCCAGAGATGCACAGGACAGGAGGTCCAGAGGTCCAGAAGGAATAGGGGCTACATCGGATGAAGTCCGATGTAGAAGCAAATGGAGGTAGACTACCCTAAGGTAGAGTCGGAGGGACAGGAAGTGGACCAAAGTCTGGAAAGAGGGTAAGTGCCAGAAAGGCAAGACTCTAGCCTAGGGAAGCAATCCCTAGACTTGGGACAGAGACATAGGGGACAAATCCGAAGGTCCAGAATTCCGGCCTAGGGAATCCTTCCCTAGGCCTTATGGAAAAGGACAAGACTCAGATGGACTGAAGTCCAGAAGATGATTGGACAAGTAGAACAGGATCTAAGATGAGAGAGCAGGAACTAAGATGATATTCAGACTGAGGACTCTACTGTAGTTGTACAGGGGTTATATACTAGAGGCTATCCAAGAGGATCAGTAAGCAAAGGAGTAAGGCTATGTACGAGCATGTGGAAACACATTGGTAAGTAAGACGGAACATAAGTAAATGAACTCAGAGATGAAACTAGTACAAGGATCAATCAGCAAGACAGAAACAGAGATAACTGAGAACCAGAAAGGGGGAGATGCCTAAATGGGGATAGGTGCAGGATCTCAGACAGAGGGTGGGAATAGGTCTGGAGATAGTACAGTTAATATCTGGAGGTCTGGAGATCTGGGGATCCGGAAGGCAGGGCAGAAACAGGACTGAGATATGTGAGGTGGTGGATGTAGTCCAGAATCCAAGAGGAGGTAAAGTCCGGATGTCTTGCTGGACAGAATGTGTGTAGGGTGGACAGGATAGGGGATCCAGGAATGAGTTGGATATGGGGTCCGGAAATAGGTCCGGAAAGCGTGGGAATATGATGCGATCTATGTCTGGCATACAGGATATGACACTCACCCTCCAACCCAACTTCCTCAGCACTACATGCCACCATTTCATCCTTGGCCGTTCCTGGACATCTACTGCCACCCTCATATCCACTGATCTGCTGCGTCACGAGACCCTTTCTGGCTCCCCTGCCCTTATCTGCCTCATCTCTGCCTTTACTGCCTGTTGCTTGCAAGTGTGGTCCAAGCTGCAATACAACTAATCAGTATTAGCTTCCCAAATGCTGGATTCAATAACAACACTTACATCAGCTTGAGGACCCATTGCAATCATCAATATTACTTTGGATCAAATGTGAAGTATGATTGTGCAGTACAATGCGAGTCTGATTGATTGTGACAGCACATTTCCTCTTTCACTCAACGTTTGATTAACTTAAAATTAAGTGTATGTATTTATATATATATTCTAATTTAAATTTGGCTTGAGCTGGCTTCAAGCCTGCAAGCACAGCTTCGTGGGCTAGACCAGACCATGGATTATGTAATGTGTAACTGCATACACGGCTTGGCTAACCGTAGCTCCGCTCACGGCTAAAGCCGGCCACAAGCCGGAGCCGCGGCAACACTATCCAGCACTGTGAACTGAATGCGAGAACATCAACTGGTAGTAGGTTTGATGAAAACAACATTAACCAGTATGTGTAGCCAGATGGAAGGTGACTGGTACATAATTTGCAAGCATGGCAAGCGCCAATCAGTTGACCCCCCACCATCGCATCCTGACACATCCACCTCAACTAGTACAGCCCTGGATGACGGTATCACAGTTTTTAGTTCATAAGTGTATCAAAATGACACTATCATGGCTGGCAAAAGGTTGCTTGTTGGCCAAATGATAAATCACATAACGATAGATCCTGTCTGTCGGGAATTTGACAGGCGGTACCTGTCTCATTGCAGGTGCTGGCTATGCGGACGTGGTCTTGTTGGTCTGTATTTTGTGCAGTATCAGTTTCGTAATTGTTGTCCGCATCTCCAATTTGCGAGTCACCTGGAAGAGCAACCTGCACCCCCATCCACCCCACTGCTACTGCCTTCCCTTGTTGCCAGCCGTCTCGTTCGCGAGACGAATAATAATATTCCCATTCACCCGCATGCTATGATCAACAAACCTTTTTCGATGGACCCGAACACCCTTTTCTGATCACCAAATCAACTTTTCAGCTAGGGTATAGCACGGGTATACTCGCGGGCCGGAAGATCAACACCGTACCCGTACGGGTACGGTATTACCCGTACTAACCTGTGGTATAGCAGCTTACCCCCGGTGTTGTATTTATCCGCAGGTACACATACAAGAGATAGTAACACTTCGTAGGTCCAATAACCTCACCCAACACTCTCATCCTCTCGTTTTCTTTTCTTCAGAGACTTCATGATCTTAGTAAGGTCCTCGGGTGTCTTTGTAACGATCTATGTACTCTTCTCGGACGAGATTTTCGGCAGCCTCAATCCACTCATCTTCCCATTTTTGTAGCCGGAAGCGTGAGTCAGCACAAACACCCATACAATTGACGACTTATTTCAGCTGGCTCCTGGTCTCTTTCACCGGCCATGGTTCTTCGTACGGCTTCCTTGTGGATCGTATTCCATGTTCTACATGCCTCTGTGCTGGTCGTCAGCCTGCCCATGACTTGTATGTTTGTCTACAGAAGCATGGTTTTGTGCGATGCACACGTTGGGTAGTTGATATTGACTGCAAAACATTCATTGCTGGTACCGATCCCTGTGTGGCCACAGGAATTATCAGAGTTGGACCCTATCAATCCTCCATGTTTTGCCAGCTCCCGTTGTGACCAATTTGAGTTCCAACTCACATAGCGAAGTGGGCTGTTAGGTCGCCTCAGTGCACTGCTGCAAGAATCATTTCAAGCGGGAGTTGGCCCTGACTAATCCACAACAATGATCGAGTCTTTAAAAGTGCATGTAAGGAGCGGTAAGTTCTGATGTCGACAGCACAGAGACGAAACTGGATTCATAAAAAGTGTAGCTCGTATTGTTAGAATGATTCAAGTCTTCTTGCTCATATTCAATCGTCATGGCACGCCCCTCCTTGGGAAAGGTGACCATCGTCTTTCTGCGCCTGCAAAGGTTCGAATCAGTACCATTTGAAATTCGTCCACTCATGATTCATGAACTCACCGATTTACTTCTAGACTGCCGGGTTCAAATTAAATCTCGCATACATATATTTGCGTAGCGCACTTCGCGCACATGCTTCTCTAGAAAAGTGATATTCTCTCTGCGGAATGACATTAATGGCTCTGCTTTGTATGATAGCGCTGGCTATACCAGCTGTCTTGACTGCACCTGCGGATGCTGGCGGCACAACTGCCCAGCTGGCCTCTGCGATTATCTCTCCCTCCGTTAGCCAATCTTTCCACAGTCCCGCGTCAACGTCCATCTCTATCGGCATAACCTACCTGTCGATCCCTTCACAAACTGCCGTCACAACAGCCATCGTAGTCACTGACGTCGTGACAACTACGATTGCAATCACTCCCACGTCCACGGCTACAGTCGTCGAGACTGTGACTGCAACAACCACCGTGGCCACCACTAGCACGCCATGGGGCAGTCGGACAGCATGGGCGGCTCCTCCAGACATGAAAGACTTATCTGCATTTAACGTCACTCACTTCCCCAGCGGGAAGCAGAATATCGCCATCATCGACAGCATCTCTGCACTCACCATTGTACCAGGAGGACCCGTGTATGCACAGGATATAATCGAGTCACAGAACACGATAAATACACCGAACATTACTGGCTTCACCGCCGCCTTACAACTTGTTTACCCGGCAAGCTCCGTCAACCCTGCCAGCAAATCCCCAGGTGGGGCGGAGTTTTATGCATCGCCATTGAATCTAAGCGACGCCGAGAATGTCACAATGGAATACAGCGTCTATTTTCCCGTGGATTTCGACTGGGTAAAGGGCGGAAAGCTGCCGGGTCTGTACGGTGGTCATACAGGCTGTTCCGGGGGCGCTGCTGCCGAAGACTGCTTCAGCACACGACTAATGTGGAGGCAAGGCGGTGCCGGCGAACTATATCTAGTCCGTCGATTCACTCATAGTATCATGCAAGGGCTGACCTTTTCACAGTACGCTCCAAAGAGAAAGCAAACGAAGGCGTTATGTTCTGATCCACAGTCCGTCTGCGATTCCGAGTATGGGCTCTCAATCGGAAGGGGATCATTCCACTACAGCAGAGGGAATTGGACAACATTGCGCCAAGACGTCGTGCTCAACACCCCTGGAAAGCAGGATGGAGCGTTCGCTTTGTTCGTTAACGGGATGCAGGCGATCAACCGGACAGACATATTTTATCGTGACGCACCTCAGCAGAAAAAGAAGTCGAAATCAAAACCCATGCCCCCGACGTCGCCAACACCACAGCAAACACAAGGTGGCCTGCTGGGAATTCTGGCAGTGACTGCCACAGCGAAAGAAGCTGTAGCTTCTCGACCATCCGTCATCCATACGGCACGAGAAGCGCCAACGATCCTCGTCGCTGACGGGATCTCTGTTGATAGTACCGGTGGTTCCAACGATGAACCAGCGGTTGGTTTTGTTGGGCTTTTCTTCAGCACTTTCTTCGGCGGGCACGGAGACGGCTGGGCCACTCCCAAACAACAATATACGTGGTTCAAGGACTTCGCCATTATGCGCAACTCTTGATAAGATCGTGACCTATCAAACAACCACAAAAAAGGTCCTGCGTGTTCGCAACCAAAGGGCTACCCTGAAAACGATCCATACCGAAAGATTAAAACCACCAACAACCCCAGAACTGCAGACATCATGAGCCACATCCCCGTTCTTGACACTGGTCCCATAGATACCGCCTCTTCCAAAACTTCCTCGAGGGACTTTGCCATCGCCTCCATTCCAAACATCGTCTGGGCACGATCCTGAGCTCTCTGCGAGAGCGCCTTCCTATCTGTCTCTGAGAGATTACAGATTTCCTTCAATGCTTGAGCCCACACCGATGGCTGGGGGCGGTAGAGCCATCCAGTCCTTTGATCCGGGGGTTGGTCAACGATACTCTCCGTGGGGCCACCGCTGTCGCAGGCAAGCACTGGCAGGCCACATATCATGCCTTCCACTGGTCCAATTCCGAAATGTTCGTTAGCTGGCGTATATAATAGAGCGAGTGTAGATTGAGCCTGGAGTAGACATGAACGTTGCGCGGTGGTAAAGTTTAGGAGGAACAATATATCCGGCTCATTCAGGGTCATCTTCTGGAACGACGGTACTGACACGCGGGACTGTGACAGGGTGATGACGTTGTAAGTTAGATCATTGAATTGTGCCAGCTCAATGAGGGATTTCAGGGTGCGCATATTATCCTCTAGACGAGGATCATAGCCACCTGGAAGATAGTCAGCGACGAACTCGTGTAATAACTTTTATCCAACCGACCAGCAAGAACCAGCCTCACGTTTGATGTACTCGGATCCTTGTTACGCAATATCGCAAATGCTTCTATTGCCAAAGCAGCATTCTTCTTCATTTCAAACCGGTTGAGGGACAATAATGTTCGCCGTTGTCTTCACCGAGTATTTGAATGATCGATGCATGAAAGACACAAAAATAGACTCACGAAGCGACCTGGAGGATATCGGGATCTGATGGGTCGATTGGTGAAGTATAGGCTGCAATATTGATTCCAGGATAGACGACTTTCAGCTGGTGTCTAAGGGAAGAGAAGTGCGACTTGGTTACTCGTGCAGTGAACTTTGAGTTGGCGAGAATGAGGTCAGCCTGTGCTAGATCTCCGTTAAATGTAAATTCTGTGCAAGGGGTGGCACACATACTCGTAGTCGCCTCCTCTAGCCAATCCATTGGGAAACGATAGATGTATTTCAGGATACTGACACTCTTCCCCCGCTGGTCCTCTACGTAGGCACCGTTCGCAAGAAGCTTGTCCGGAAAATGGCAGTAGAAAACGACGCGCTTCCCACAAAACATTCGGAGGAACGGTATGCAAGTGGAGAGTTGGTCAACAAAGAAGACGTCATATTGATGCGCTGACGTGCACATGAGGTGCATTGTGAGATGTAGCTGCCTTGCATGTGCAAACATGATATGAAACTTTCCCTGTATAGATCGAGGTAGCGGTGGAATTACATGATGGACGGATAATCTTCCTGTAAAGAAGAGCTGTATAATGATGACACGATCACTGAACAAGTAGTTCCTGACGTACCATCTCTTGTCTCGTCAAAACAGTGGTGCTTGTCGTGATGAGAAGTGTATATATCCACAGAGTGACCCAGGGATTGTAACCCCAATGCAGCATCTACAACCAGCCTTTCGGCTCCTCCTACGTGTCATAATGTGAGTTTGGTTCCATATTCGAATTTATTATGACATACGTACCGATTCCTAAGTCAGGGTGAATAAACGCAATGCGCAATTTTAAGTTCTTCGCCATCATTCAAATCAACAGCTCGGGCTCGTGTATGTCTTGCGTTCTAACGAATTGTGACATATTACGTAATGATGACCATGTGTCACGCTTCAGGCACGCCTGGCCCTTCCATGATGATATCCTACCGTGTGATTATAAGCGATACCTGGAAATTATCTTTTGTTCTCCAGAAATCCCAGATTGACAATTTTGTCAGTACTGGCACCTATGTTTCATGTGAGGTTCTGGCAATGCTGCGACCAACAGTTCCACACGTGGTCCGTCCCAAATCAAGTGACCGTGGCGATTATAAGCCACACCCCACAGTCCAAGGGGCTTATAGACCTATATTCGGAAGGCGTGACGTGACATTGTCCGCGTGATTTTGACGCGTCACTTACGAGACGCGCCTGCTTCCGTCCTTCACTTTAGGCTTGACTTGGGCTTGACCTAGTACTCCTACATATGCATATACTGAACAGCAAACATGTCACGAGTCCCAGAAAAAAGGTCTGTCATTGTATCTGCACAATCAATGTTGCTAATTTGCTATGTTTCTTTTAGTGTTCGCGTGAGCTTCACCGCAGACGAGGACACCCTCCTCATGAAATACATTGCAACATATAATCCTGCTAAGAAATGCAGAAGCGGAAACGCCCTGTACAAGCGTCTTGAGGAAAACGTGAATTTCTCTCATGTTTCTCTTGTGAAACAAGTTCTAACACTGATATAGGTCGACAACAAATGGAACTGGTCCAAGACACACTCGTGGCAGTCCTGGCAGTTCAGATACAGGAAAAATATGGATGAATTTGATAGGAGGATATTGAAGTATCAGAAGAAGAAAGGAATTAAACCGGAGAAGCAACTGGGGACGGAGCCTCAGTTGCCGCCTTCTGATGAAGAAGAAGCTGCGAGGGACCGTTCGAAAGAGACCAGCAAAGGAAAAAGGCCGGCTGGCGGCCAAGACAGTTCTGAGAAGCGGAAAGTAAAGCGAGCGAAACTGGAAAGAGACCAGCCAGATGCTGGGAGTAGTCGCTCCCCCTTGATGAAGACCAATGGGACACGCCAAATTCCCGCTGGTGGACAAAGTGACCAAGCTCGTAGTTCTCACCCTCATCAGGGGCCATTAGAAACTATGTCTGACGTGCCTCCACCTTCCCCGAAACCAGCGAGCACGTTCAATATTCCTTCGCTCCCTTCTCGCTCAGATACCCTGCCAGTCCCGTCGTCCCTACCCAATTCTCCTGTCAGGACCCTGCCACCAAACTCGTCCCAGCTTCCACCAAGTTCTCAGCCTTTTGCATCATCTTCACAGCAGGTAGTCACCCCAAAGCCGCCATCAGGGCCCAAACGAGTCTTGAAGCGCAAGTCCGTTTCCCCCATCTTTGGCTCGCTCTCGCCAACATGTGATCGTTCTACCCCTTTAAAGACGAAAATTCTCCCCAAAGTAGTAGAAGGGCACTTTACAACGTCACTCACTGATCGGCTAGGTCATGTGCGACTAGGTGGTCGTTCTGAGGAGAAACAGGCAGTGGCTTGGCCTCCCGTTCGGGGCAAGAAGGATAGAGAGAAGGAGGTAGCACAAGAACCAACCGCGTTAATTTCTTCAACGGCTCAGGAATGTGAACGCCATCCCGTCAATGGATCCGAGTCTCAGACATCACAACCGGCTGTAGTGCCTCCAAAGAGCGAACCAGAATCTCAGCAACCTCCAGCTCCTCTTCCACCACATCGTACAGAGTCTGAACACCACCCCTTCAGCCAAGTCCCACTTCCTCTCCCTCCTCATCCTCCACGTAATCACAATGGCGCAGATGAAGCCGAATCTCCTCTGAAGCATCGCTCGACAAACGGGGTGGGCCACCTCGTTAAGAATTTGTGGGACAGAAAACGAGACAACGTTATGGGCTCAGCATCGGTTATGGCCCAACCTGTGGCCGGGCCGTCAAAATTAACCACCACTGCCGGGCCTTCATGTCTCACATCCTCTGCTGAACTACCACATGGACAGCCAGTTGTTGTGCCTTCTGCCACACCCACGAGCAAGGAAAAGGCACACTTACCGAACACACCGTCGTTAGCTCAAATTTCCACTGAATCTACTTCGAGTACGATGGCTACCGTTCAACAGATACGGGCTCCATCGAAGAAAGAGTTTGTCCCCATCTTAAACGCTCACTCAATTGTCTCACCACAAGACAGGAATTCACGTTCGCCTGCCTCAGCCCCTCGCAGATTCAATATGCAGCCATTTCCCGTACCAGGTTCACCATTCCTACCTTCTAATACAGACAAGGGCAAAGGGAAAGGCAAACAGCGCGATGTCGAGCCTCCGGTGACACATGCCCAACGTCTACTCAATCGTACTCGAAAGCGACACCGGAGAAAGACAGTTGGTGGCTATGACCTGCCACGCATGGACCTTCGCACCCTATCAACAGTGTCGACTTCTCGAATCTCTCGTTCTAGAGGCAGTAGCTCAGCATCACACTTACCTCACCGCCCCTCCCTCCCTGTCCATTCCACACCATCGGCCATCCCAGCTGACCTCTCCGGCTACCTTATCACGCCTGGGCCTGCGATTCCATCAGTTCCACTTGAGCTTATCACGCCTGTTGACTTA
This sequence comes from Suillus subaureus, assembly GCF_016647635.1. NCBI lineage: Eukaryota > Fungi > Basidiomycota > Agaricomycetes > Boletales > Suillaceae > Suillus > Suillus subaureus. The sequence continues at coordinate 33,181 of NW_024538717.1, forward strand.
CCCCTGTCTGCCTCTGTCGGATTCAGATCCTTAATATCACGTATCGCTGCCGCGCATGGATACTCACCAGATGTCGTGCTCGAGGTTTACAAGCGCGTCGAAAGCTTGGAGGAGACTGAGAAGTGTGTAAGGGGCATGCGCGATGCTTCTGAGAGCTGGATTGAAGCGGCACTCAAGCAGAGGGAGCGGGAAGCGCGTAGAGCCAGGAGAGCCGAGAATGACAAGGAGAGCGACGATAGCGACGACAAACTGCCTCGTGGCTCTCGTCATCGACCATCCTTGCAACAAGCTTTACCAGAGAGGCGGTTGCCGAATGGGCTGCGGGTACGGCATGAACCTGGATTGCATGAGTTGGAATACAAGCCTCTGCCTACGAAACAGGCCGCGCTGAAGAGGCGAGCATCGATGGGCGGAAGTACCAGTATGGGTACAAGCTGGAGGGCGGATGCAGGGCGTTACAGGACCAATCACGTAGAGGATGAGGTGGCAGATACTGCTGTCGACAGTAGTGAAGGGAGTGATGATGAAGCCGCTTCGGGAGAGGAAGATGAAGAAAGCAGCGACGATGTCAAACAAGCAGAAGAGGAGCGTGTTGTGGAGAGGCTCGTTTCTGTATCTCCATTGGAAGACCTTCAGGATCAGGATGATCCCGAGTACGACGCCGGAAATGATCCCGAGCTTGCGCCCGATGATGCAGAGCAGCTTGATGAGGAACAGCATCACGATTTCTCACTCCGAGAACGTCCTCGTGCCATACGTATCAAGCACGAAAGCCTGACACCACCCTCACTTTGCAGGTTGCATGGGGATTCAGCCCAGAATGGGAAAGAGGTGTTAAATGGTGCTTCGCCAGACGTTCGCCGCATACGCTCAGTATCTCCGCCCTGGAACGCGGATGAGGGGATAACCCTTCTTTCGGGGAATGGGCAGATGCACCAGATGCTTGAGAGGCGATTGGGGAAACATGGCATGAAAAAAAGAGTTGCGCAGCTGCTGCGATAGCATTAGGAGTTCAGTGCACGAGCATGTACGTAGTGTCTCTTTTTTTTGGTAACGAAGCAATGCAGGAATTCACCAGTGTAATTAACCGTAGTACAATAACCTTTAATGTTATGGCTCACACTGTTGAGCGGTGGAAGTGGTTAATTGCCGCAACTTTTCTACATGCCGAGTGTTCGTCAGTGAATTCATCAGATCTATATTGCAGGGGTACACGACAGGAATCAAGGTATTGAAAGAAAAATTGCGTAACTCTTTCTTGGGTCAAGACCAAAGTCAATTTTATTAGAGTGAATTGCTAAGCCATACGTACTCAGCCCACGACCTATCAATATTTCTGGCCATCATCGTTCAAATATCTCACAACCGCAGCAAGAACGTCGCTGATCTTTGGACGTGAACTTGGCAGTTCAGCCCAGCACTGCTCAATCAAGCTCCAATATCGGGTGTCAATAGTGCCAGGATTAGAAGGCCTACGGCCCGTCTTTGCACGCATCATAGTGTTCAGTCCCGTGATATCGGGCCACAAGCGGGATCCGGTAAAAATCTAAGGAAAATGAGGACCAAAGCAAGACTAGTGGCAGGTCTCGTACCAGGTACATTAGGCATGCGAAAGAGTACACGTCACTTGATGGGCTTGGATTCGGCCCCTTACTATCGGCCTGGTGGTCGGGGAATAACTCTGGGGCCGCCCAGGCTAGTGCTCCTCCTATCTTTGCATCGGTGTATGTGACCGACAAATTGGTAAAGCCGCCCAATATCACGGAGAGGCCAAAGTCAGTCAGTACGGCCCTTTCGTCATCGTCGATCAGAACATTCAACTTTGGGGGAAAATTTGACATATTTTCTGTGTGAATAAACGAGGCTTACTGGGGTGAGGTCCCCGTGGACTATAGGATGCTTATGAACTATCGATATTTTTGAGATTTTGAAGATAAAGGGTAACTCAGACATACGATATTTCAGCCCTTCAGCAATGTCTTTCACCTGTTAAACGTAGTAAAAGAGATGAAGTAAGAAATGAAAAAAAAGCCTACCCAAAGAGACGCCGTACATCATCGACATCCCTGTTACCCATGTATGCATAGAGTGATCCATTCTTCATCCACAGGGAAACCATGCCAACCATGCCTTCGAGATGACCGAAGTCCGTCGTAGTGCCCAACAACGAAGCTATGTTCGGGTGAGATAGCCTTCTCCAAGCTGCAAGTTCACGCTTCAAATTCTGTGGACAGAGACAGTTAACCACACGAATATCTGCCAGTAGACTTTCACGACTACCTTCTTTACTTCATCTACTCGCGAGGAATCCTCGACATGCATGACCTTAACAGCAACCTACCCATCATCAGACACTGACGTATGCAAATACAAACAAAGTAACCTTGACTTGGCCCCCAGTCTTTCTGTTCCAGATGGATTCATAGACAGACCCGCACCCTCCGTGAGCATCGGCATAATCCCGCTGCCTTTTGATCTGTCCGGTAAGATCTGGAGGGCCGATAAAAACTTGATAATCTTTGATCTTTTCAAAACATGCGAGCGGAAGGGTCGAACTTGTGGAAGAAGCGACAAACATGGTTCTATAAGTGCCCATTGGTCATCATCCAATCGGACCCTTGGGTCGCGACGGCGTCACGCGTTT
>NW_024538718.1:0-35800 GCF_016647635.1 Suillus subaureus
CAGAAACTACTTGCCCAAATGACATCTTCAGTTGTTCGGTGAGGCATCCTGTGGGGTGGACTGTAGATTTCAGGTGCAGGACCGACCATTCAGAGACCCACCTTCGGGAGCCAACGGTCTCCATCTCAAAGCCTCAGAGATAAAGGCCTCCAGATGAGGAAGGGACGATTTGTCAGCGAAGGTCGGTGCTTTGACAGAGGAACCATTCAATTGGGAGAACTGCAATACGAAATTGAGCTACCTCGCTCCCTTCCTATGACTGCATCAAGTTCGGCCTGAACTTTAGCTTGCTCTTCAGGGAAATGTGCGGCTGCCATTAGCACCGTGCATATCGCCACGGCGGTCTGACACCTCATCTCAGTGTATACAAACGGGAAAAAGGAAGGCGTCTTACCGTGTCGGTTCCGGCTCCAAATAACGCTCCAGTAAGATACGCCATCTCGATCTCTGTCAAGCCATAGAGATGCCCATTTTCTACATATGTTTTGCAAACGAAGGGCCGATGTCCTCGTTGCTCTGCTGTGAAACAACTCAGACATCACGTGAAGATAGGCAAGGCAATGCATACCATGCGCAGTTTCACACGGTTCAGCTGGTTTGTGTAGAGTCGCCTGGTTCTCTCAAACTGGTCCTTTAATTCTGGCGCATACCAAGGAAGGTATCTGAGCCACGGTATCGAGTCCACCAAGTAATTACCATGGCGCAATATTGTACGAAATCTCTTGATGAGCTGGCGGGCCTCTCCAATTTCAGGATCAGTTGCTGACGTTGGCGTGGTCTTCCCATATGAAACTTTCATGATCGTCGTTGCAGCATAACTTCCAAGAACCCGTAAGTAACATACTATCAGACCCCGCGTGTAGGAAACTGCTTACACTGCCACATGGTCCTGAAAGTTGTGTGGATCGTCAAGAATGTTAAGGATTACGTGCTTAGCTTGTGACATCTGCAGAGGCTGATAAGCCTCAGCTAATTTTGGCTGAAGATGCGTATGAAGTACTCTGCACCGCATTTAAAAGTAAGATGAGGGTTGTTTAAACCTTCACAGTATCGCGGCGACAAACCTACGCATCCGACGGAACCTGTCCCCAGCGTGTGCCAAAACGATGTCCAGTCCGCGTGTAAGATTTCTCCAGCAGCAAGGCGAGGTCGATCAGCAAGCATTCTACCCTGCTTCTCCATTATATCTACCGCGGCCTGCCACGAAGTGTTGGATCTGGAGGTGATCATATATCATGAAGGGACTAACTTTGTATCGGCCGATAATCACGATGGTCTGGATTCCTGAACGAATAGTAACCAGAGGGCCATACTCGTCGATCCACCGTGCTACAGTGAGAGATGCCCTGATCAGCAATGGAGTAAAATTAGATTACAAAAATGAAGAAGCAAATATGAAACTTCACTTGAGAGGGGGTAGGAAATGTCCCCGAAGCCGCCAAGTGGGAGAGAAGGAGGAAGGCGGGATTTACGGAGGTAAGTACAGATAATCACTCCTATAGCCCCAACGCAAGCTGTAGCACCGAGAAAGAGCTGCGTGTTGCCAGAAATGAGCAGGTCAGGGAGATATAGCATGACTGATTGGAGGAGTGGAAAGAGATAAGACGGACGTCATCGGAAGTGCATTCGACTTATTTATGTAAAGCACGTCACGCCGGCACCACGGGCAGGAAGAGAAGGGCATCTGTCATATCTCATTACGCATTACTATCATAATAGGGAAGCGAACATACGAGATGCGGAAACCAGGCAAGATCCTTAATCGGCTTACTATGGCCTTCATATTGTGGACTGGCTGAGAGTCGGTTTTGACGGCGGGGTAAGTGAATCGGGTATGATGGTGATGGTGGTGGTGGTGGTGGTGGTGGTAGTAAGCACTCGGGAGTTTGGAGGTATGGCTGAGTCTTGAAACGAGCCGTTTTAGGAAGGGGAGATCTTCGAGCTTGAGCAAACACATGGCATCTAATACAGTCACCGATCACATCTATGGCTAAGCGACATGAACTGAAGTCAGGAATCAGGAAGTCAGGTCAGAGGTACCGTACCTGCCACGAAGATGCACTCCCGAAGTCCCAGACCTGAAAAAACGCTGAAAGTGCACCCGCCATGCTGATTCCTGAACGTAGTATTTAACACAGGGAGTGCTAGGATGCGAGAAAAACACCTACTGTCATATCAACTTAATCTGTTGGAGTCTCAGTTAGGACTTGCAAAAGGGTGATTCTTTTCGAATCTTCTGATAGCCCATCACACGGCGAACCACGGTGTCACGGACTGGGGCTGCAAGCAACAACTTACCAAGAAGTTCAGGACCAAAAGGATTGAGGAGAAACACATACGTGCCAATAGTAAGCCACGTATACGATGATTCAGTCGCAACCTAACAGCGATGCATCTTGATCGTTGCTCGCTGGCGGACCAAAATGGTTAAACATGGCACAAGATTCAATGGCGTCCTCACCCACGAAGGCGATATATCCTCCAAGATTCCAACTCGCTAACTCGAAAGGAAACGTGGTGAGACGACACTCGAGGTCATAGTCGCTCATCAACGTCGGGTGAGAGGTGTAGTTTTCATCCCGCTTGTCATTTGTTCTCAAGACAAAAGTCTTCGGGTATGGGATATGGACACAGGGCAACAAGTTGGGGAGCCCTTGTTGGGTCACGATGAACTTAGGACAGTTAAAGCGTCCCGACTCTAGGCTGTGGAATCATCCTGGCCTGGAAAGTTGCGACAAACACTGGCAAGCTTGGTCGCCGCGCGGAAAGGGTGATTCTTTTTGGATCTTCTGATAGCGCACACACAGCCAACCACGGTGTTACGGACTGGGCAACAACCTTGCCAAGAAGTTCAGAACTAAACTGTTTGATGAGGAACACACACGTGTCAACGGCAGTCGCAATCTTACGGCAGAGATGCACCTTGACTGCAGCTCACTAGCGCTCACTGGCGGACCAAAATAGTTAAATACAATACAAGATTCAATGGCGTCCTCACCTACGAAGGTGACATATCCTCCAAAATGCCCGACCCACTAGCTCAAAAGGAAACACATGTGGGTAAAATGTCATTCGAGGGTCATGGTCACTCATCACTGACGCTTAGGCTTTTAAATTTCACCCCCCTTGTCACTTGTTCTCACGACAAAAGTCTTCGGATGCGGGATATGGACAAGGCAACAAGTTGGGGAGGCCCTTGTTGGGTCAAAATGATGAACTTAGGACAGTTAAAGTGTTCCTAATGGGCGGTGGAATGACTAGAATCACCCTGGCCAGGGAAGTTGCGACAAACAAACCTAGCGTGCGCACATTCAAAAGCCATGAGAATATAGTTCATCATGCATGGCTGTCTGTTTTGCACCAAACGGCAAAACATTTTCGAATGCATCATGGGATGAGACAGTCTGCGTGTGGAAGGAGACGGGCGAAATAATCCTTGGGCCATTCCAAGTGGATAACAGCCCAGCAAACTCTCTCCGGATGGTGACAAACTAGCAGCAGACACGTAAGCACACCTGATCGTTTGGAATGCAGCAAACGGAGAAGAGCTGATGAAGATACAACATCGGGCATGGTGGGTCGCATTCACCTCTGAGGCCTGATGGTCTGCGTCTCGTCAGTTGAGCTACGTTCAAGTCTCAGATGCTCCCACCGGTGACACCAACAAGCAGTTTGACGTGCACACATTTACTGGCATCATTTAACAAGATAACACGGTTCGTTGACCCGATCACATTCGAACCAATTGGCGTGCCACTCGAGCACCTCGATGGCGTTCACTGCATGTTTGCTTCTGATAACGGCTTGTCGCGACAATCTCGTTCGTACATGCATAGTTCCTTAGAGCGACTCACGGGAGGAGTTCCAGCAGGCGAGGAAATTCTTCCATCACGCCATAAATTCATGCTGATATGTCATGTAGCAGTTCGTACACAAAGTCCTTGAGATAGGCTTCCACAGTCATCCTTCGCAATGGTCCTAACATCAATTCCGCAAGAGATCATCCTAGGTTCTAAGCCTCGCCCAGCATGTGCTGGGGTACCGCGTGCGTTTTTTTCCTTCGTGGTACAGATCCATGTCACAGATTATAACGCTCCTCACAGTGTGATATCCATTCCTCACGTTAGCGCAACAACCGCTCCGCGTCTACAATGTTGCAGCGTCGTATAGAAGGCTCCCGCATCAAGAACATCATGAACCTATCTTTTCTCGCTCCTCTGCTGTATACCCTTGCAGAATTCCCATCGTAGATGTCTTCCCAACGCGAGGTGGATATATAATTTTTCCCGAGCTCCCGAGTCCATCTTTTGTCAAGACATTACTCTACAACACACCGCTAATGCCATCAGCGGGAAACGACATCTAATGCACCCATGTCCTCCTCGCTAGCAAGTCCACGTCTAATGATGCGTCTAATATTGTCGGCGGACCCACACCTGTGACCAAACGTGCAGATGCTCATACTGCCAGTGCAACTAGCGGACCTGCCACTCCGCTGGGTGCTGAACGTTTTGCGGAGGTTACTGCTCGGTGATCCTTGCTATGTGCTTCACGGATCTCTCGGATCGCGACGAACAAGTCCTGCCGCTAAGATTCCTCTCTGTTCTTGGACTACTTTTTGATGCCTTTCTGTGAGGCCCAGCCATGCAACTCTGTGTATACGACTGTGTTGTGCGGAACTCTGCAGGGCACTGAAAGTCTAGATATTGCAGAGATAAATAGCGTCAATCATGTTGAGAGAAAATACAGACGTATATACAGTACTAGTGTTACACATAAACCAAGTCACTAATCTGAAATTCAAAGATATGTAAGAAAGTTGAGGTAGCCTCAAGTCAGCAATACCAAATTTGTCACGCAATCGTCTTCCACCACCACCATGCCCATCACATCCCCAACACTCGTCCCCCGCCCTCCAATCACCCCCCTCGTCCTCCCGCGCGCACCCCAAGTAAACCCAACCCCACTCCCCAAACTCGATCGCTACCCCGGGCGTATGGACACCCGACGCGATCTCCAACGCGAAATCGACGATCTCTCAGATGAGGAGAACGAACTTGAAGATGCTGTACGTCCCCTCTTCATTTCTGTAATGCGATGCGATTCCTGACTCCGCCGTCAATGCATTTCGTGAACACTGAAATAGAACTTGGTGATTAGGAATCGAGGGTTTCAGTGGCTCGTTCCTATTGGGCGGCATACGACGCTGTTGGAGGAGAAGAATGAGGTGCGTTGGTTTGTTCTTCTTTCGTTTGAGTTTGCTTTTGTTAAACTATCGTCAATGTATTTGTAGGCAGAAGACGATTCGGATGGCTCTGATACAGGTCAATCAGGCGGCGGCCCTTCGATCAACGAGGACGGCGAGGAGAACGACGATTCAGGAGCTGATTTGGACGCGAGCATGGAAGATATGGATGAGGAGGGTGAGGCGGGGACAGCAAGTGAAGCGGAGGATGTGAATGACATGACGGACGATTTAGAGGAGAGGTCGAGTGATGCTTGATACACCACACTCAGAGCAGGACAGAGAAAAACGATGAAATTATGGGTGGTATCGATAAGTCCTGGTACGTGTGCATGCGAGATCTACTTGACAGATATACATAATCCACAAATAAGTTAGATTCTCGTCGCTCATCTCCACTTCCCAACGACGCCGAAGTTGAATCACGCGAGGTCGCCAACACAAAGTCCAACCACCACGAACTGAAATCGAATCACTACGAACCCGACTCAAGGGACTACCCCCTGAAAATCTGTCACAGACAACGTCCCACGCGTATGCCTTCTCCTAGGGCCAGGATTAGCCATGACGAGTGGCCGTACCCATAATCGGACGTGGCCCGCTTTTGACGCTGTTACGAGCGCACGGTGGAGGAAGGCGAGGGATGTGAGGAGGTCGGCGTCGAGTTGTTTTACCTGTTGTGCGTTATGAGTCAATCAGTTTCATTCACAAATGTGTAAGATATTGTAGAGACACAGAAAGAGACAATCCCAGAAAGGAGGACTGACCAATACAGGTTGTACAGTCGACACTTCATTCCTCGAAGGCGCGGGATGATATCGTGGTGCCGATAGTTGGCTCGTCGACCCCGTACCGCGTCGGTAAGCGAGTGAAATACTAGATGACATTGATGTGCGTGGATGGTGTGCTCCGAGGAGTTTGGGGCGATGAAGAGCGCCAGAGGAAAAGTCCCACTGTCAATATTTAGATCTAGTCAAGTGATCGGTCATTCGTAGGTGCTAGAAACGAACGCACGAGAATAAGCTTGTTGTCCTCTCCTACGCTACCAAAGCGGTACGTCCGCCCGTCGCAGCGGGATTCGTCAAAAGCGACGGATGAGACGAATGAGGAATGTCCTTGGCATCGTGCGACGACTCGTTGTTCCCAAGGGGAGAAGATCGTGAGGAGATCGTCTTGACCGCCGGTCTGGTTGAGGATAGACAATCAAAGATGTTCATTGGATTGTGAACTTGGAGTGAAACGCACGAGGATGAAGCGCCCGTCAGGAGACCATGCGACGCAGGTCAGAGAACCGAAATAGGATGCATAGCAGTCTACTAGCCTGAATAAAAGATTAAAGTCTGTCCAGCAATTGGAGGAAGAGACGACATACTGCTCTGCAAGTGGATCGATCACCCTCAAACACCCGTCCTCTGAAATGGCAGCTACATATTTGTTATCAGGGGAGAACACGAAGTCTAGCTACGATGAGCTTCCAACGCAAGTATTAATAATAATTCACTCACCGACAACACCACGCCGACACAGGCGCCAATGGCTTACAGGGTTCTTCGCTACCACGCCCTTCTCTCCCCTCCCGGTTGCTTCTGGATGCCACGGCGGAGGTGTGACAAATATTGATGACAGGGGGTCCCATCCATTACTTACAGGAGATGCATGATGTGCGTTGATGGTTATATGCGGGGTATTTGTGAGTCCATTTGGAATACTGGCAGTGAACAAGCCATCTTCGCGTTCTTTGTCGTAGACGATTATGGTTCCGTCTGTGTGAGAGACGAGAAAGAGGGTTGGGGAAGAGGGGACCCAATGGACGGCTGTGCATGTGGAAGAGGAGATGGTGCCCTTGGATCTAAGTGTCAGATATGTTTACAGTAGAAGGGGGTTGACTACCTGTTTGTTAAGGCGGCAGTAGCGGCTTGAGATTGGGTCTAATTAATCAGTGTGAGCAAAGGAACAGGGCGTGAGATGAGGCACACACCGAACCATACGAGGTCGCCTGTGCTGAATCCTATGATAACGTCTAGTCGTTCTGAGGATGCGGTGGAGGGGTTCACGTCGTGACAAGTTGGGTATGCAGAGAAGCTAATCCTCGTTAGTGGTTCCTGGTAGAATCATGCAGCGTTTTGCGCAGCCAAGAAGCAGATGACGCACCTTGGCTTTGGCCCCCACTTCGATCCACAAGAAGGCCTTGCCAGTATTATAGAACAAGAAAGTGACCTCGCCCTGCTTTGCTGCGAGTGTCTTGTTGAGACCTTCAACACTGTGGAGACGTGTGATGAATGTAGAGGATGTGGTGCGCATGTTGTGCTTTGGTCGTGATATATGTGATTTCTTTTTAGTTGCTGACATGGAAGGGTGAGAGAAGAGCTTGTACTGCTGGTGTTCTACTGGTGTTGAGACTGAGAGGTCTGGGGTAGCTACCGGATCTGGAGATGAAAAGCTGTCTTCTGGGGTATCGCTGGATGACATGCTCCGCTCCTCCAGCAACGGACGCTCCTTTACCAAGGCTTCCTTCTCCTTGTCCTTTTCTTTGTCCTTTTTAAGATCCTTTGTTAAATTTGCACCAAGAAACTGAGCGAGACCTGGGGAAGCTGGTTGCTTTGGTGGAAACCGGATTGTGATCGATGAAAGGCGAGTTTGGTAGATGGGTTGTGCTGCTGTAGAAGAGTGAGTTGGGACTTGAAGAGGTTTGTGTTCTTCAGTAACAGAGTAGACGCCTTCAGGAGCCACGAATGCGCTGTCACTCTCCATGGATCCTGAAATCTTGATGAGAAGGTGTTAACACCAAGCTTAATCTACTTTGGGTATTAATGGCCTTGAGAAAATCCTACGCGTCTTTCCGCATCCCTGGCATCGCCTTGATCAAGTCTGTTTAATTATATAGTGATAAGTACGCTAGCACACGGAGATGGTCTAGTATCTACTTACAGCCATTTGCAGAACGCTAGCTAGGTCAATCCAAACATAAGTCAGTAAGAAGGATAACCAACGAACTTTCAACTTCCGACAATCAATGGCGTTCCTACCATGAGACCTTGAAATTCGTAGCAGTGTCTGACTGGATAATACATATGGGACTCCTGTTTCATTTCTGACTATTAGCCTGCAAATCATTGGCTGTAACTGCAACTATATTTAATATTGTCCCGTGTCGTACTTACCACGCGTGTAAGAAGGGTCCAGCATACTGCCATGGTGTGGTCTTACTAACTTCGCAAGTGCTTCGACGAGCTCCTGGTCAATCTTGGTTCAAATTAAGATCCCTGAGGCTAAAACTAAAAGTACAATCATGAGAACCGTGAAAGAAATCGATGCTGCGGCACGGTGACGGCCCGATGGACGATGTCCCCATTTGGCATATGTAAAGTCGTTCAATTACTTACGATCATTAGACTTTCGGCTACCCGCCGGCTAAGCAGGATGTTAACATTGTCACTAGCTGCTCTCCAACTTCGGATCTTGTTTTCTCCCTAACGCCCATTCCAAATGCTCGTCCGTCGTCTGCGCTCTACACTTCTGACACTCGTAAGTCTCTCTTTCAACCTCAAGGACCGTGTCTGACACTCACCCAATACAAGTCCCGTCGATGGCAGACGACAGCGAGCAACACTGCCATCGAGTCCCCATCTGCGAGCGGTCACTCCTCATCAGTCGCATCTTCTCAGCTTTTCCGTATAACACGAGAATCTGCTCTCAGAACTCCAGGAATATCATGGCAAGATGAGGAATCTGATCGTAACATCGTCGGCGGCCGCGAGACACGCAAGATGAACCTCTACCAGGCTGTGCGAGATGCCCTCAGGTAATCCATTTGTCTCTACACAGAAGGTGTGCTGACGGTATCAGTATTGCACTTGCAAAGGATGATAGTGCCGTCGTATTTGGTGAGGACATAGCGTTTGGCGGAGTGTTCAGGTGTACCATGGTATGCATTACCATGTTCTCATATGCTAGTTTTAATCACACATCGAACAGGGCCTAGCAGAAGAATTCGGTACGTTTTAAGCATACACTACGTCGTATGCATAACCGATCGTGCTGCAGGTCGCGAACGTGTCTTCAATACCCCATTGACAGAACAAGGTATTGCAGGCTTTGGAATTGGTCTCGCGTCCATGGGGCATACTGCAATTGCAGAAATCCAGTTCGCTGACTATATATTCCCCGCATTTGATCAGGTTCATTTCACTTCATCCAAATGTTAAACTTTGAGATTGACCTTCAGCTTAGCTCGTGAACGAAGCCGCAAAGTTTCGCTACCGTTCGGGTGGACACTTCTCTATTGGCGGGCTAACCGTGCGTGCACCGACAATGGCCGTGGGCCATGGCGGGCTATACCACTCACAGAGCCCTGAAGGGTTCTTCATGGGCGCATCTGGTCTCAAGGTATGTCCTGTCTCATCGTACTGCTAATTCCACGACGAAAATGTACTCATGCACCTCTAGGTCGTAATCCCCCGCTCCCCCATTCAATGCAAAGGCCTCCTCCTTTCAGCCATCCGCGATCCCAACCCAGTCATCTTCATGGAGCCCAAAATTCTCTATCGTTCTGCAGGTACGTACCCCTTTCCCACCTCCCTGTATACATGTATTAATTCTACTCATAGTTGAACAAGTTCCAATCGACGACTTCGCCCTCCCCCTCTCCCGCGCCGAAATCCTCATCCCAGGATCCGATCTAACACTCCTAACATGGGGCACACCAGTCTACCACTGCGAATACGCCCTCCGTCTCCTCAACTCCCCACCACCCTCACTTGCACCACTCATTCCACCCTCCCTTCGCAGCGCCAAAGTTGAGCTCATCGATCTGCGAACGATATTGCCATGGGACATAGAGACAGTCGTAGAGAGTGTTCGCAGGACGAAGAGGCTTGTAATCGTACACGAGGCAGGTATGACAGGTGGCGTTGGGGGAGAAATCGCTGCTGAGGTAGGGAAGAGGGCATTTTTGAGGTTGGAAGCGCCCGTGAGGAGGATTACGGGGTGGGAGTGAGTGTCGTTTTTATATCTTTTTTTGTTCTCCCCCTTTTCCTCGGATTCTGATGTCATTCATTGCTATAGTGTCCCAGCTGGGCTGCAGTTTGAGAAGTTCAATATGCCGGATGCGGTTAGGATTTTGGATGGGATTATGGAGACGCTCAGCTACTGATTTAATTGCTGATTTGCACCGTTCCTCAAGTTGACTTTGCGCCTACGGTGTGGCATAAGATGGGAAATGGACATTCAATGACGTAGTACATTAGCATGCATGTATACCCTGTATGAGTGTAATACCAACATGTTTTGGGATGCGGAAGATGTTGAATGTTTCCCTGACAGTAGGAGTTTTGCATAGATGCGAGTCGCCGGATACTTCGTTGCCATACACCTATCGTTCAACTGAAAGGAGTTCACGAAAGTATCGGACCGGAGGATAGGGCTCCGAGACTAGTACTGTGCTACATAGAGCCTCACTCTTAATAGACACAAAATGTCATTATTTAAAAAAAACAAGGATCAGACGCCGGGCTTCGACTGATCGACGGTGAAGAGCACTCGCTGAGCAAACATGATCATTGTCATGCGTACAAAGGACATTCATAGTGAGTGGTGAGGAAGGGCTCGTGGTGTATAAGCATTGAAGAATCTTTGGTCTGCGTTCACGTTACCCCTAATCAACGGTGAAGAGCACGCGCTGAGCAAACATGATCATCGTCATGCACAAAGGATATTCATAGCAGGTAGTGTAAGCATTGAAGAATCTTCGATGTTATGAGCCAGTACACTTCGCAAGTACAAAGGGACACAAGGAATATTTAGATAACCGCATAAAAGACCTCCGTATTTCAACACGGCACCGCCACTTGCTTCGAGGCTGAAGACATACACCCTGCATGCTTGAATTCTGAATAAAAGATAGTTGAGAACGGGAGCATGGTCGACATGATTGAAAATACTTACCGGCGAACCAAGCACGCAAGCTGGCCTTCTGAGCCTTGTCGGAATCTTCCATCAGTGACAGGTAGTAGTCGAGTGCCTCGATGTTGCACGTCCGGGCGAGTATAAGACATCTATACTTCCTTACGGTCTCCCACAAAGACTTGAGGTTCCACCCGAAAATCTGCAAAAAAGCGCGGTTGAGTACACATCATGTTGAGTCGAGTATCGAACCAACGTACCACGACGAATTCGGTGTAGATAGAGAAGTCCATCGTCTGAAGGTAACAGCTGTTAGCGATTGCGATAGCGGCATCGATGTATTCAAAGGCTTTCTGGCGATTGTTGCTCTTCGAGGCGGCGAGTGCCATTTCAGCGTAGAAGTATACCTGATGCGCGAAGTGCAGAACGATCAGTCTCAGATTCAAAACACGAACCGGAATTGATACTCACTTGCACGACTTGACAAATAAGAAGATCGGCATCGTGAGAAACCTCGGCCATGTCATTGACATACATGATTGCCTCATCGTATGCGTTTGTATTGAACGTTGCAATAGCCTGAAAATCATAATGAAGCACGGAGCATGTAAGAAAAAGTGTAACACACCCTGATCAAAACAAGAAGATGATGGGTTGCTGAATCTCCCGCCGAGAACCTCAACGCGAGATCGAAGGCAATATTCGCTTCCCGAATCTGCTTCAATCCGTAGTGAGCGATGGCCTTGGCCATATAACCTATCAACGACTTTTGAATGCTGATGGACTATGTCATGATTCAAATTAGTATATCTTAAAGGGGTTCAGTATTCGCCGGTATAACTCACCTGAATTGCGTCTTTAAGCGCAGATTCCCAATCACCCATGCGAGTATAAGTAATCGAACGGTGCGCAAAACAGACGTAGTTGGTGGCATCTGTCTTGATGGATTGTGTGAATATATCCAAAGCCGTAGACAACTTCCCCCCCGTCGTGATTATAGTGTAAGCGGTCTCGTCCATGGTGAAGGTGAGGGTATAGGTCTGTGAAATGCTCGAATTGTGGTATTAGAATAAATAACGAGAACATACTTTGTGCCATTGAGTAACTTTAACTTGAGTCTTCGTCTAAAATTCGCGAGATGAGACGACGAAATCATCAGAAATCAACGGGAACATACCGATACCAGACCCGTCGAGGGTAGCATCCACTGTGATATCTTGTGATCATTGCCTCCGCTAAAGAATGTGACACAAAACGCGCCGGCGGCGACATCGAGTACGTTGGATTTGGGGAACGGCCAGAGGCGAATACTGCCGTCAGAAGACGCGGAAGTGATGACGGTGTTGGAATCATTGACAGCAATAGTGCTGATCTTGTCAGTGTGGCCACGGAAGGTTTCGATCTCTTCCCCCCTCGCTACTTCCCACACCCGAACGGTAGGATCGCGTTTACCGCCTCCTGAGAGAAGGTATGTTCCCTGGAGCGTCCATGTGAGTGTGCAGGTGCCACCTGAGTGGCCCTTGAGCGTTCTGACGCGCTGCCTAGTTGCTGTATTGTAAATGCAGATATTGTTCTCTGTGGCGATGGCAAGAAGGTCGCCGGATAACGAATACCGAGCGCAGTAGACCACTGCATCAAGAGGGATTGCTTCTTGATTTTCCTTCCACGTAGCTGTGCACCAAAACTTCACCATACGGTCACCCGCACTCGCCAAAGTTTTTCCATCTGCAGAAAAGTCTAGCGATATATGGACCTCGCTGGACTGGTGGGCTGTAATGAGTTGAAGAGCGACAGATTCACTGGTATAGGCAACGGTATTGGTAGTAGACCCGTTGTGAGCAATGGCAGTAGACCCGTTGTGGGCAATGGAAGACCCGTTTTGGGCGGTGATGGACCCGTTTTGCTTGGTATGGGTGAACCCGGCTCCCTGGGCACCATTAATGAGACAACCTCCAGTTTCCCCGTCCCAGGGAATGATTCCTCCAGTGATATCACAGCTTGCTATGAATTTACCGTCTCGTGATACCGCCAATCCAGTCACATCGCTCTGATGCCCTACCAGACGTTTCAATACCTGCTTCGTCGTCAAATCCGATAGACAAAGTGTCTCCTTCAAACTGGTGACCATACGCTGCGTGTTGGGCAACACTGCAACTACGGAGATGGACTCGTAATGACTTTCAAACGTCTCCGACACTTCTGTGACCTTTTCTGTGACGTGTTGTGTGACGCGCTTGGCGACGTATTCGGAAGTAGCGCTGAGCGCAGTTTGTTCTGCCACTAGAGCAGTGGGTGGCGCCATCAGAGGGTGTGGCGACATCAGAGTGTGTGGGGCTATCAGAGTGGGTTGCGACGCCATTTTACTAGAGAATAAAGTCGAGTAGGGCTTGGTGGAGGTATTTGAGGTGTCTTGTAGAGGTACATTCACTGTGCGTTTTTATACTGTCTCGGTGTTCGTTAGGCGCTGAACTTAGGCTTCATCAGGGGCTATTGTGAACGGATAGACAGATCCAGGCATCCAATTTGTGAACCAAGCGCTAGGGTTCATTCGGTACCCGCCATTTCCGAAAGCAAGACACTTCCATCGCCGTGGTTATAGCTGCACTGGCGCTCATTGCTGTGCTTTAAGCTCTGATCTATTCTCAAATGACATTGTCAATTTCAACTTGACCGAACGAACGGCTCTCCTCTCGTAAATCACTTGCGCGAACCCCAAATCCTTCCTGATTTGGCCACTACCACGTCGGTCATACCCCGGGAGACGATACCTTGTGACTACTATCCTCGTCCGGTTTCGCTTCCTAACCCTTCCCGTGCAGTATTAAACTTTGGCTCTATACGGCGAAGATCAAGACGAAGATACTCTGCGAGATATAGGACTTCGTCTCCCATGTGAAGGTTTGATCGATGCGGTGGCGGGGTATACGTGCGCAGAAATCAACAACTCTGACAGTTGCGCGCAACTTTTCAAAATAGCCACCGGCACTTGCGAAGGCCGGCCGTTGGAATCTATCTATCCCCACTCAGTTGTTATTTTGAACACTCCCCTTCCAAACTGTCACTAAGCTGCCACTCGATATAGTCTAATAAACTGCACTCGGATGTCCAAAAATAACATCCCAACGGAAGTTTAACATACTGTGCCGCACATCACCGCAGCTGTTGGTCAACGTCATCACGACTTGTCAAAGTTCGATGGCACGGCTTCGTCGTACGGGCAAACAGAAACATTCTTTTCTCGCCCACAAACTGAGGATTCGGCCCTCAGCATTTATATATGGCATTCCGAGACAATGCGATTCGGAAGATATGTCGAGGTAATGCTGAAGCGAAGTTCATCCACTATGACCAGGGCCTTTGAAATGTCATTTCAGGGATCACGATCAGACCCGTGCTAATCACTATCTGGTCATCAGGGCGCCTTCATTAGCATGATAATATGAGCTACCTTCTAAATGTGGCTCGGGTCATTCGGCTAACTTGTGTTTTGGATGTGGCATTGTCAGGAATCTTCCTGTAAATTCTTAGAAGTCAACCAATCAATGCCGCCCATTACCGCCCATCGGTATTAATCTTCATCCATCATAGACAAGGCAACAGCAAATTAAGACTTGGATGACAAGCGCATCTACGATCCTCGGCCGCGGGTTGCTGCTTCTTCCTGGGGGAAAACGTAAAACTTTGCGCGTGTAGGTAAGACGCTCTGTTCAGGCCGTGACTTCGGCCTAGCCCCAGACCATACACATCATCACCTGCAAATTTATAACGAGAAGAAGGTCTCACATGGGGGAAGACTGAAATGAATGCTTCAAGTGAAGCAACGATGTACGTCACACACAAAGTCCGGCTTCGGGTGCTAGGTGCTATCCTGTACTATCTTCCGGAATCTGATGGAAATTTCGCGGCGGTAGGTACCGATGGTTAGGAGATCAACTGATTAGAACACGGGTATGATAAGAAATATGTACCATGCTGGCACGAGTAGATGGGCGCAAAGTTTCAACACATCTGACAGCGTCAAAAACTTCCTGAAACGATCGTGAACTTTAAGGGTCTACGCAGTGAGAGTTTTGGTTGGGCAATTGAACTTACGAATGAACGATTAGTGGTGCCTCCTGAAATCTGAGTCTATGACAAATACAACACATGGGCTCACCCTCTTTGTTGGCTTGGAGTCTACCGTCCCCTGTCTTGTCCGAAAATTTTTGGCTCCCTGTAATTGCATCACCGTTCAAACTGCGTGTACAGTCATTCAATATCGACCCCAGTCACTTCATGATGGCCACTGCAGCTAAACAATGCATGATCAAAAAAATTATTGATATACAGGATACATTTATAATACCGTTCACGCCCTCACCACAGCATACTTTCCATAATGGTCACATATTTCGAAAAGCTCGTCTCAGTCCCAGGTACTCATACAGCCATGAGACGGTCCTGTTTCAAAACTGTTCATCACTTGTCTGAGGAGGAGATGGGTGGATACACATCGGCATGTATCATGACTCGCTGATCCTTGAGCAGAAGCGGTACCTTGAGCAGATATTTTGTATAAATTAGTCATGTGCCGAGCTCCAACTCACAAGTGCGATGCCAATTGAAAAGCGGAATACGTGATCGCGGGTTTGCTGAGGTCACAATACTGCGTACCGACCAAACCACGGAGTTGTCGAAAATCAAGCCAGAGCAAGACGTGGGATCCGGGATAACTGTCGAAGTACGAGATGCAATGTCATGCGAGTTCAGGTGTGCAGATTATAACGGATTTGCTGAATGTGTTGAGAGAGGCGTATGTACGCGTCGTTGAACTTGTTGGCCCGGGACTGTGAAGTCGAAATGGAAAGACGTGACTAGTCACAGCGAAGACGTGACTAGTCACAGCGAGGATGTGACGAGACATGTTTCAACTGGAAGTCAATGGTAATGCAACACCTATACAAGTTTGTAAGTCTCTCTTTCAACTTCCGGGACCGTATCACCCATCTAGAACCGGTCCCATCGATGGCAGACGACGGTGAGCACTACTGCCATCGAGCTCTCATCTGCGGGCGGTACCCCTCATCGGTCGCATCCTCTCAGCTTCTCCGCATGACACAAGAATCTACTCTCAGAACACCACGAATATTATGGCAACATGAGGAATCTGAGCGTAACATCGTCGGTGGCCGCGGGACACGCAAGATGAATCTCTACCAAGCTGTGCGAGATACCCTCAGATACTTGAAGTTCTCTCTATACGGGAGGTGTGCTGACGGCATCGATATTGGACTTACAAGGGATGATAGTGCTGCCATGTTTGGTGAGGATATAGCATTTGGCGGAGTTTTCAGGTAAACCATGATATGCATCACTATGTCATTTGTCCCCACCCATCGAACAGGGTTGACTATATATTCCCCACATTTGATCGGATTCGTCCCACTTCTCAAACTTCGTGATTGAACTTCAACCCGTCAACTTAGGTTGTGAACGAACTGTAAAGTTTCGATGCCGTTCAGGTGGCCACTTCTCTATCAGCGTGCTAGCCGTGCGTACACCAACCATGGCCGTAGATCGTATCTGGCTATGCCATTCACAGAGCCCTCAAGGGTTCTTCGTGGGTGCACCTGGTCTAACGGTATGTCCTGTCTCATTGTACTGCTAATTCCATGACCAAATCCCTAAATGAACTCATACACTGGGTTGTGATCCCCCGCTCCCTCAGCCGATGGAAAGGCCTTCTCTCAGCTATCCGCGATTCTGACCTAGTGACATTCATGGAGCCCAGAGTCCTATATCGTCTGCAGGTATGTTCCCCTTTTCCACTTCCCTGTATACATTCACATTTATTAATTTTACCCACAACTGAACAAGTCCCAATCGACGACTTTGCCCTCGCCTTCTCCCGCGCCGAGATCCTCATCCCAGGATCTGGTCTGGCACTCCCAACATGGGACGCCCCCGTCTACCACTGCGAATCCACCTTCCGTCTCCTCGATTCCCCACCACCCTCACTCGCACCACTCATCCCCCCCTACGCAGCGCCAAGGTTGAACTTGTCGATCTCCGAACGATATGGTCATGGGTTGTAGAAGCAGTTGTAGAGAATGTGCGCAGGACAGAGGCTCGCGATCCTACACGAAGCAGGTGTGATAGGTGGCGCTGGAGGAGAAATTGCTGTTGAGGTTGAAGAGGGCTTTTCTAAGGTTGGAGGCGCCTGTGAGGAGGATTACGGGGTGGGATTAAGTGTCATTTTTATATCCTTTATCTGGTCTCTCCCCCTCCTCGGGTTATGATGACGTCCATTTTCACTGTTAGTGTCCCGGCTGGGCTGCAGTTTGACAAGTTTAATATGCCGGATGCGGTCAGGGCTTTGGATGGGATCATAGAGACGCTCAGTTACTGATCTATTTGCTGATTTACGCCGTTCCTCAAGTTGACTTTGCGCCCACGGGCGTGGCATAAGATGGGAAATAGACATTCAATGACGTAGTACATTAGCATGCATGTATACCCTGTATGAGTGTGATACCAACATATTTTGGGGTGTGGAAGATGTTGAATGTTTCCATGAGTAGTAGGAGTTTTGCGTACATGCGAGTCACCGAACACTTCGTTGCCATACAATTACCGTTCAACTGAAAGGAGTCGAAAGTATCAGACCGGAGCATGGGGCTCTGAGACTAGTACTGTGCTACATAGAGCCTCACTTTTAATGGACATAAAATTGGATTCTCTTAAAAAGTATCGGATGCTTCGCTTCGACTAATCGACAGTGAAGAGGACGAGCTGAGCAAACATGATCATCGTCATGTGCACAAACGGTATTCGTAGTGGGTGCTGAGGAAAGACTCATGGTGTGTAAGCATCGAAGAATCTTTGATGTGCATTCATGTTATGAGCCAGTACACGACACAGGTACAAAGGGATATAATAAATACTGGAATAATCGCATAAAAAGCCTCCGTATTTTCAACGCGCCACCGCCACTTGCTTCGAGGCTGCAGACATACACCCTGCATGCTTGAATTCTGAATGAAACATAGTTCAGGACGGCAGCATGGTTGACATGACTGAAAAGACTCACCGGCGAACCAAGCACGTAAGCTGGCCTTCTGAGCTTTGTCGGAATCTTCCATCAGTGACAGGTAGTACTCGAGTGCTTCGATGTTACACGTCCGGGCGAGTATAAGACATCTATACTTCCTTACGGTTTGCCACAAGGACTTGAGGTTCCACCCGAAAAGCTGCAAAAAAAAGCGCCGTTGAGTACCCATATCATGTTGAGTCGTATATTGTATCAACGTACCACGATGAATTCCTTGTAGATAGAAAAGTCCATCGTTTGGAGGAAACAGCTGTTAGCGATTTCGACAGCGGCATTGATATAGTTGATGGCTTTCTCGCGATTGTTGCTCTTCGAGGCAGCGAGTGCCATTTCAGCATAGAAGTATACCTGATGCGCGAAGCGCAGAACGATCAGTCTCAGATTCAAAACACGAACCGGAATTGATACTCACTTGCACGACTTGACAAATAAGAAGATCGGCATCGTGAGAAACCTCGGCCATGTCATTAACATACATGATTGCTTCATCGTGTGCATGTGTATTGAATATCGCAATAGCCTGAAAATCGCAATGAAGCACGGAGCATTGAAGACAAAATGTAACCCACCCTGATCAGGACAAGAAGATGATGGGTTGCTGAATCTCCCGCCGCGAACCTCAGCGCGAGATCAAATGCAACATTCGCTTCCCGGATCTGCTTCAATCCGTAGTGGGCGATGGCCTTGGCCATATAACCTATCAACGACTTTTGAATGCTGATGGACTATGTCATGATCCAAGTTAGTACATCTTAAAGGGTTTCAGTATTGGTCGGTATAACTCACCCGAATCGCATCTTTAAGCGCGCACTCCCAATCACCCATGCGTGTATAAATAATCGAACGGTGCGCGAAGCAGACGTAGTTGGTGGCATCTGCCGTGATGTATCGTGTGAATATCTCTAAAACCGTAGTCAACTTCCCCCACGTGGTGATTATAGTGTAGGCGGTCTCATCCATCGTGAGGGTGAGGGTATAGGTCTGTGGAATGCTCGACTCGTGTTATGAGAGTCAATAACGAGAACATACCTTGTGCCAGTGAGTAACTTTCGTTTGAGTCTTCGTCTAAAATTCGCGAGATGAGACGACGAAATCATCAGAAATCAACGGGAACATACCGACACCAGACCCGTCGAGGGTAGCATCCACTGTGATATCTTGTGATCATTGCCTCCGCTGAAGAATGTGACACAAAACGCGCCAGCGGCGACATCGAGCACGTTGGATTTGGGGAACGGCCAGAGGCGAATACTGCCGTCAGAAGACGCGGAAGTGATGACGGTGTTGGAATCATTGACAGAAATGGTGCTGATCTTGTCAGTGTGACCACGGAAGGCTTCGATCTCATCCCCCTTCAATGCTTCCCACACCCGAACGGTAGGATCGCGTTTACCGCCTCCCGAGAGAAGGTATGTTCCCTGGAGCGTCCATGTGAGTGTGCAGGTGCCACCTGAGTGGCCCTTGAGCGTTCTGACGCGCTGCCTAGTTGCTGTATTATAAACGCAGATATTGTTCTCTGTCGCGATGGCGAGACGTTCGCCAGATGACGAATAACGAACGCAGTGGACAACTGCATCAAGATGGATCACTGCATCTTGATTTTCCTTCCACGTAGCGGTGCACCAAAACCTCACCGTATGGCCGCCCGCACTCGCCAAAGTTTTTCCATCTGCGGAAAAGTCTAGCGACACATGGACCTCACTGCCAGCGGACTGGTGGGCTGCGATGAGTTGAAGAGCGGCAGATTGGGCAATGGTCCCGTTTTGGGCAGTGATGGTCCCGTTTTGGGTAGTGGTGGTCCCGTTTTGGGTAGTGGTGGTCCCGTTGTGGCCAGTGGTGGTCCCGGTATGGGGAAAGTAAGTGATCAACTCATTATGGGCAGTGGACTTGATTTTGGTGAACCCGGCTCCCCGGGCATCATTGATGAGACAAACACCTTCTCCATTCCAGGGAATGATACCTCCAGTGATATCACAGCTCGCTATGAATTTCCCGTCCCGTGATACGGCCAATGCAGTCACATCACTCGAATGCCCCACCAGACGTTTCAATACCTTCTTCGTCGTCAAATCCGACAAACAAAGTGTCTCCTTGAAACTCGTGACCATGCGCTGCGTGTTTGGCAACACTGCGACCACAGAAATGGACTCGTGATGACTTTCAAACGTCTGGGACACTTCTGTGACGTGTTCCGTGATATGTTCTGTGACGCGTTGCTGTACGACGTGCTGTGTGGAAGTCACGGTAGTGTTGAGCGTGGTTTGCTCTGCCACTACTAGGGCAGTGGGTGGCGACGCCAGAGTGGGATGTGATGACATTTTACTGGAGGTTGGTTGAGCAGGGCTTAGCAGAGGGATTTCAGGTGTCTTGTACTGAGCTGCAGAGGTGTGTCCGCCGTGCGTTTTTATGCTGTCCCGGTGTTCGTTAGGCACTGAACATCAGGGGCTCTTGTCGTAAGCGGATATGCAGGTTCATAGGCACATGCGTCCAACTTGTGAACCAACCAGGGCAAGAATTCAATCAATCACCAACATTTCCCAAGGCAAGATGCTTTCTTCCCGCGTGGTTATAGGCTCACTGCTATGCTTGAAGGTCTGGTCAATTCTAAAATGTCGTCAATGTCGACTTGGCCTTACGGCCGACTTCCTCTGTCCTCCCATGAATTACTTGCGCGGATCCTAATTCGTTCCTGGTTTGGCTACCATCGCGTCGGTTCGCATGGGAGACGTTCGACACCTTGTGACAAGTACCTTGTTCTAATCCTCGCTGTATAGGACCCGGGTTTGGCTACCTAGACCTTCCCTTGTAGTATTGCTAAACCTTGTAACTTGGGCTCTATTCAACAAGGATTGGAACGAAGATACTCTGTGCCAAGTCACAAGGCGTTGAGTGTCTCCAATGTGAGAGTTTAACCGATGCGGTGGAGGATCAAGGGTCCGCATTTACGAGAGGACGGCAGTGAGGTCAAGCCGACATTTACAACGTCATTTTAGAATCGACCTGACCTGACGGCCATAAGGTCAAGCCGACATTGACAACGTCATTTTAGAATTGACCAGACCCACTCAGACATGTTCATGCGCAGAGTTAGCAACTTCGTCTGACAGGTGTGTGACATTTTGGGAATAGCAACCGAAAGCCTTCTCAGGTATTTGTCTAGCCAGGTCTAGCCCCACTCAATTCTTACTTTATTCTCCCATTTCATTTCCCCAATTGACGAGTTGTTACCAAACTGTTACTCGACAAAGCCCGAGAAATAAACTGCATATATGTCCAAAAATACCACCCCTTCGGAAGTTCAACATACCCGGATCACCGTGGTCGTGTCTGGCGCCGGTCAACGTCGTCGCGACTTTCCAAAGTTCAATGTCACGACTTCCTCGACAGAGTCGTTCGTTTCTTGCCCACACAACACGACGATTCAGCTCTCAGCGGCATCTACATAAGGTGTTCCAAGAATATTTGACTCGGAAGATATGTTGAGGCAATGCTGAAGCGAAGCTTACTGACTATAACCAGGGCCAAATGACATTTCATGGATCATGATCTAGACCCATGTCAATTAGCTGGGCATTAGGGCGCCTTCCTTAATGTGAAGCTACGGCCTACAGAAGAACCCGAACCGACTACCACCCACCGGCATTAATCTCGATCCATTTGATCCGTATCATAGACATGAAGAAACAGAAAGTTGGGACTTAGGTGACAGGCGTGTCCACGATTCCCTGCGATTTCTTCCCGAAGAAAAAATACAAAGCTCTGGGCGTGTGGATAAAACGCGATGTTTCTGGCCTCACCTAATCAGGTCTGGCTTGACCTGGCCTGTAAGTTTATAACGAGAAAGAAGGACCACGTGAGGGAAGATTGAACAAATGCTTCAAGTGAAGCAGTAACCTCCATCACATACAAAGTCCCACTTCTGGCGCAAGGTGCTATCCTGTGCTATCTTCCAGCCCGAGGATCTCATGGAGATTTATCGGCGGCAGGTACAGATGGGCGAAGAAATGAAACCGACGAGGACGCGAACATGATAAGAAAGGTGTGCCATGCTGGCACAGATAAATGGGCGCAAAGTTTCGGCACATCAGCGTCAAAGGTGAAATGGCTTCCCGGCATGATCGTAAAAATCTACGCAGTGGAAGTTTCCTCCTCCCCAAGTCGCTCAGCCTCAGCCTTCACCCCGGAGCCACCTATTCCTGATGACATTGGTCTTGCAGGGACTTGGTTTTTTTGTTTTATTTTACAACCTCATCGATCTCTGTCGGCTGAAATACGGCCCGGGGTTGGGGGATCATCTACCACTCGTTACGATCCAGAACATATATCACGGTTCCATTTTCTACTCTACCTACTAATGTACGACTTTCCGCAGCTTTCCCCGCAAATCACCAGTGCCATCGTTTGGATGTCTGACTTCATGCTGTTGTGTGCCGAGTATTGCTCAGCTCCGTTTCTCAGCTTAGTCTTACCCAGAACCCTACCGAGCTTCCTGAAAGCGATGTTCAGTTTTTACTGGGTTTCCTTGATAATTAAATGCCGCAAGCAGTGATCCCATTACAGTGCAATCACAATTTAACAGTAATCGAACATAATTTCATAGGCGATTCGCTGATGATGGCTATTCGAACCATCCGAGCCACCCATTTCAGCCAACCCTTCACTAGAAATGCTATTTCCACCCCCCGTGCACTTTAAACCAGTCGAAGGGCTTGCAGGAACGGCGGACAGGTGGGGGCATGCCTCACACCAGGGCATTTGTAGCTCCAGGGATGCGAAATGGGACACAAGGGGCCCCATTAGACTATGTCCTAAAGAGAGTATCTCTCTCAACGAGTAAAACTGGATACAAAAAAAAAACAAAAACGAAAAAAACCCAATCGAAGCTGGGACCCAAACATATCCTTGGGAACATCCGCGGTTCTTTGTAAGACGACGGACTGATTTTTTGATCTTTTTCCGCGTCTCATCATCCGCAGCACTGCCCACCTCGGTGTTTCTCTTCGTACTTGCTTCAGTGGGTTTTCTTTCTGAGCTCGCTTCAGTAGCTTCATCTTCTGCGTCCTTTCTCTCTCCATCCGCTTCGGCGAGTGTTATCTCTGAGCTCGCTTTGTCGGCTTCATCTTCTGCATTCTCTCTCTCCGCATTTATTTCAGCGACTTTGATTTCTGAGATCGCTTTTTTGGCTTCATCTTCTGTGGTTTCTCTCGCCTGTGCCTCTGTCGCTGATTGTGTCTCAGCTACATGCTGCTTCTCCTTGGCTTCTTCTTTGGCCAATCCATCAGTTGCGGAGGACGGTAACATGGTTGACATGACTGAAAAGACTCACCAGCGAACCAAGCACGTAGGCTGGCCTTCTGAGCTTTGTCACATTCTTCCATCAGTGATAGGTAGTACTCGAGTGCTTTGATGCTACACGTCCGGAAGAGGACAAGACATTTATACTTCTTTACGGTGTGCCACAACGACTTGAGGTCCCACCCGAAAATCTGCAAAAAACGCGGTTGAGTACACATATCACGTTCAGTCGTGTATTGAACGAACGTACTACAATGAATTCCGCGCAGATAGAAAAGTCCATTGTTTGAAGGGAACAGCTGTTAGCGATTTCGATAGCGGAATCGATGTACTCCATGGCTTTGTCGTGAATGTTGCTTTTCGAGGCAGCGAGTGCCATTTCAGCGTAAAAGTATATCTGATGCGTGAGGCGCAGAACAATCAGTCTCAGATTCAGAACACGAACAAGAATTTATACTCGCTTGTACGACTTGACAAGTAAGAAGATCGGCATTGAGAGAAACCTCGGCCATGTTATTAACAGACATAATTGCTTCTTCATGTGCATTTGTATTGAATGTTGCAATAGCCTTACAATCACAATGAAACACGGAGCATGTAAGAAAAATGTAGCCCACCTTGATCAAAAAAAGAAGATGGTGGGTTGCTGAGTCTCCAGTCGTCAATCTCAACGCGAGATCAAATGAAATACTCGCTTCCCGAATCTGCCCCATCCCGTAGTGGGCAATGCCCTTAGACATGTAGCCTATCGACGACTTTTGAATGCTAATGGACTATGTCACGATCCAAGTTAGTATATCTGAAGGGGTCTGGTATTAGTCCATAGAACTCACATGAATAGCATCTTTAAGCGCGGACTCCCAATCACGCATGCGTGCATAAATAATTGAACGGTGCCCGAAGCAGACGTAGTTGCTGGTATTTGCCGTTGTTTCTTGTGTGAATATCTCCACAGCCGTAGACAAGTCTCCAGAAATGCACGCAGTACGGGCGGCCGCCGACATGTCGAGGATGACGATCTGCGGTATGCTCGAATTGCGTTATGAGAGTCGATAATGGGAACATGCCTTTTGACTAACTGTCACTTGAGTCTTCGTCTAGAACTCGCGAGATGAGATGACAAAAACATGAGAAATCAACGGGAACATACCAACACCAGTCCCGTCGAGGGTAGTACCCACTGTGATATCTTCCGGTCATCGCCTCCACTGAAGAATGTGACACAAAACCCGCCGGCTGAGACCTCGAGTATGTTGGATTGATTCGGGAACGGCCAGAGGCGGACGCTGCTGTCACAAGATGTGGAAGTGATGAGGGTGCTGGACTCATCAACAGCAATGGCGCTGATATTGTCAGTGTGACCACGGAAGGTGTCTATCTCGTTCCAGTTCGATGCATCCCATACTCGAATGGTAGGATCGCGTTTACCGCCCCCTGAGAGAAGGTACGTTCCCTGGAGCGTCCATGTAAGTGTGAAGGTACCACCTGAGTGGCCCCTGAGCGTTTCGATGCGCTGCCTAGTTGCTGAGTTATAAATGCAGATATTGTTCTCTGTGGCAATGGCAAGACGTTCGCCAGATGACGAATACCGAACACAGTGGACAACTGCATCAAGATGGATTGCATCTTCTCTTTCCTTCCACGTAGTTGTACACCAAAACTTCACCACACGGTCACCCGCACTCGCCAAAGTTGTCTCATCTGCAGAAAAGTCCAGCGATATGTAGACCTCACTGGACTGGTGGGCTGTGATGAGTTGACGAGCGACAGATTCACCAGTTTGGGCAGTGATAGACCCGTTGTGGGGAGTGGCGGACCCATTGTGGGGAGTGGTGGATCCATTGTGGGGAGTGGCGGGCCCGTTGTGGGGAGTGGTAGACCCGTTGTGGGGGGTGGTGGACCCGTTATGGGCAGTGGTGGACCCGTTGTGTGCAGTGGTGGACCCGTTTTGGGAAGTAATGGACGCAGTGGACCCGTTTTGGGCAGCGAACTTGGTTTTAGTGAACCCGGCTCCCCGGGCATCATTAATGAGACAAACACCTTCTTCGTTCCAGGGAATGATACCTCCAGTGATATCACAGCTTGCTATGAATTTCCCATTCCGTGATACCGCCAATCCAGACACGTCACTGGGATGCCCTACCAGACGTTTCAATACCTTCTTCGTCGTCAAATCCGACAGATAAAGTGTTTTGTCCTTCCAACTGGTGACCATACGCTGCGTGTTGGGCAACGTTGCAACTACAGAGATGGAATCGTGATGACCTTCAAATGTTTGTGATAGTTGTGTGATGCATGAAGTTGGCTGGTGCACTGGAGTGGGTGGCGACGTGACCGGAGTGAGTTGCGACACCATTTTACTCCAAGTCGAGGAAGGCTTGGCAGAGGCATCATGCGCTGAGCTGCAGACTCGTTTTTATATTGTCTCCTCGTTCATTAGACGCTGAACATAAGAGGCCCTTATCATAAGCGAATATGAATAGCCGCACTGGCGCTCACCACTGCTATGCTTTTTCCGGTTATGGTCTATTTGTGACCGACTTGGATGACAAGCGTGTCTCTACGATCCGCTGTGGCGGGCTGCTGCTTCTTCTTGGATACAAATATAAAACTCCACGTGTGGGGATAAGAGGGCCATGTCAGGCCGGCTAATAGGTCGGACCGGCCTGATCTGCCCCAGGCCGTACACATCACCGCCAGCATGTCTAAGAAGGTCTCACGTGGGGGGAAATGAATGCTTCAAGTGAGGCAAGAGGAGATGAAACTGATGAACGAGAACACGAATGTGATAAGAAATGTGTACCATTCTGGCACAGATGGATGGGCGCAAAGTTTCAGCACATCAGCGTCAGGGGTGAAATAGCTTCCTGCAGGTACATGACTTAGTATTATATCCGAAAGTAAAAATAAAAAGCTTGAAATCATCCGTTACGCCATATCTCCAAAGCCCGCAGTGATGGAATACCAAAAGGCTGTACTTAAGTGGCGTTGAATGTCGTGTCGGAGAATATAAGAACGCACACTGAAATAGGAGGCAACCCGAAAAGGAGTAGGCCAGAACTCAAAAAAGACCTCGAGGCACGCGGGACTCGGAGTTGCGCACTCAAAATCTTGGATATATGGAGGTATCCGATGATTTAAACCAAACGTGGAGGAGACTTTGTACAAACGCCGAATGCTGACGAGTAACTTAGAACGAACACACGCTCGATGATAACGCAGCTAAGAAGTCTAATGAACTCATGTTCCATGTCAAACTCTCGTTGCATTCGAATACGCAATCGTATCACTAGCCATGAGCCCCAGTGGATACAACAAGTTGGATTATCGTTAAGATTCTGGTGGGAAAAGAGACATTAAGTGCGTGCAGAATCACAAGAATACGGAGACTCAAACCAATTGATCGGAATGAAAAGCAATGATCTGGGCTATCACTGCGTCTGCCCTCACATGCGCCCCGAAATGTTCGGCACGCTAGCATGACTGGACTTATAAATAATCGTAAAGATCTACGCATGGGGAGTTGTGGTTGGGCAAAACATCGAACCTACGAACTGACAATTAGTGGAGCCTCCTAAGATCTATGCCTACGACAAATGTAAGACTCGGCCCCGTTGCTAGTTTGCTATCACCAGCGAAAGAACTGGTGAGTACTGGTTCACTGTTCCCTTCATATTTGATCACTAAGAACTGTGTCAGAGCCAGAGAAAACATAACACGCTTACCGAAGCGTGCTATGTCGACCGAATCCATGGCGATATCGAACATTGCGGAAGCTCCACCCCACCGCAGCCCGATCAACCAACTCCGAAGCATGAATTTGAGTGGATTGGGGAGGCCGTCGCAGACGTCGTCTTCTTGCAACAACATCAATATTCTGTTCGATGGCACAGCAGTGGGCAGGTGGAATTGCGAGACAGGACACTTTGTTGGGGAACCATAAGCAGGCGAGGGTGGAATCATGACACACTTGCTAGTACTGCGAAAACGCGAAAATAACCCGATAGGGTTGTTGCAGAGTCAGCATACCGTATGTGAAGAATGGCAAATTTGCGAATCCCTACAGGCTAGCTTGCAATGGCGAACGTCCATACATTACCGAATGACTTCGCGTCAGCAATCCCCGGGCCCATTGTTTCTTCCGAGGAGCTTGGTCTTCATTCAACGAGTAAATTGGAAGGAGAGCCGAGCCTGAGTATTTAGAGGTTTCTCGGTAACGAAAAAGGTGGTGAATGGTACGAGATGAACAGGCAGCTGCTGAACATGTGTTTTGAAGTGTCCATTATCGATCGGCTGGACTAGAGTCTAGTATATCGATATTCAGACTGGAACCTTATCGATGGCCGAAGTGGGTTAATCGGGCAAAAGGTTGCATCTGGAAACCTCGCCGTTGTTGAGAGCAAGCACTGGTGCAGCGATGCTCACGTTACAGTATTTGGAATTCGAAGGATCAGAACGCACGTCTTTATTTGCACATGTTTGGGTCATGTTAGACGCGAACAGCGTACTTACTGCTTGCAGACATCAACTTCACCTTCCTCGACGTCATGGACAATCCAACAACATCGCAGACTCTATCCACCACTGGAATCTCAGTTGCAAAGTTTCGCTACTGCCCAGGTATTGACGTGCCAACGTACGCACCCCGACCGTAGCTGTGTACTATGGCGGGCTATATCACATAGAACCCTGAAGGGTTGTTCATGGGCGCATCTGGTCTCAGGGTCTGTCCTGTCCCGTCATATCACTGATCCAATAACGAAAAATTTGAACCGCTAGATTGTCTTTCCGATCCAAGTCCTCTCCGCCATCCATGATTCAAACCCAGTTATTTTATAGAGTTCGAAGTTCGTCAGGTACTTTACCCTCCAAACTGTTCTATGTACAGACCTACTAACCTCACCCACAGAATAAGTCTCAATTGATGAACACACCATCATCTCCCTCATCCCAGGATCCGATCTCACCCCCTTCACATGGGGCACCCCAATCTACCCTCCATCTCCTCAACTCCCCGTCAGCCTCCCTCACCATCCTTCCCTACACAGCACCAGATCGAATTGATCGATTTCCGGACGATATCATCATTGGTCATAGAACCTGTTGTAAAGAGCATGGGTAGGACGAAGAGGCTCGTGATCGTGCATCAGGCGGGATTGATGGGTGAGTACTTTTTCGTTCTCTTCCTTCCCTCCTTTCGTTCTCTTCCTTTCTCACTTGTTTAAACGGGTTCTGATGTCATTGATTCATGTAGTGTCCCAGCTGCGTTGTAGTTTATAGTCCAAGATATTCAACGTGCCGGATGCTGTCAGGATTTTGGATGGGATTTTGTTGACGCTTAGTTATTGATGTAAGTACCTGTTTTGCGCTGCTCTTGGTTCTAGCCTCAACTCGCCTACAGAAATAAGTACCTTTACCTGCGCAGTTGACTACCTCAGGTTACGGTCACAGTGCGTTGAAGACTTTGCACTTGAGCATCACTGAGACTACTTACTATTTCGTCCCCCGATTCAGACGCCAACATCCGTATTTATTCCTATGGTGTTCATGAGTCTGCGCTTGACCTATGGAATGTGACACCCTATCAACGGTCCTCGACTCTACTAACGAGTATCGACGATCCTCTGGCTCAGCGCACTTCCCTGACAGGAACGGCTATCCCCACCTTTGTGTATGACGAGCTCATGCTGCCAGCCCCGCAATCTGCAAAAGTTGTTGATTTCATCAAGTCTTCGCCTAATCATCAGGAGATATCGAAACTTATTAACCTTACTTAACATGCCGCTGACGTTTTTCCTCTTTATCCGCCGCTGGCCAATATTAATATTGGTGCTTTTCAAACATTTAACCGAGTTCCAACGTTCCATCGGCTGTCTTCTGTTCTATCACTCGCTAGCTCATACTCAAATAAGCAACCTCTGCGAGATTTGCTCGATGTCTGGTAAGAACATTCGACGTTTGTCAACGCCCCACTGATATTGATGATCCCCTGGCTCAGTACAACAGGGCTTCTGTATGGACCTATATGTTCGGGATGCATTTAAACGAGTCCCGATGTTGATCTATTGTGCTGAATGTAACAACATTCGTGAGACAATGATTTTGCGACTTGTAAGTAAGCTCCTGATACACTAAGATTTGTGCTGTATTGAGCGCATGCAAAGCGACAAGAAACAGAGATGTGTCGTTGGGCAACAGTGACTAAAATGAAGAAATATCACGGCAAACGCATACAATCAACGGATTTCCAAGACAATCCCTCCGCACGAGAACTGCCTTGAATTCCAGCATTAGCCCCCATTTACGGCAGCCCTTGATGTCTAGCTCGTCAATGCACTATTTTGCTACAGGATTGTATGTAAGCTTGGTTGATAGTGCAGCGAGCGTATCAACGTATGCCGCCGATGTGTTTGTGAGTGCCAATAATTTGAAGTGCGGAGCATCGCTGACCGGAAGGGGGTGAGGCAGAGGATATGCTTCATGCTGAGGAAGGACGTATGGTTGGAGGGGGAGGTAAATTACAAAGTGGTGTGGGAACCTTGGAGAAGCTGGGTAGTAGCCAAGTGCATGAGCGGATGGCTGTTGAGGTTGATGATAGTCCCATGGTCTTCGGAGGTGCTCTTGCGAGTGGGTGAATCAGTCCGTTGTTATGTTGTGCGTTAGTGACTGTGAAATTCGAAGAATCAACGCCGTCGTAGCTCTTCAGATATTAAATATATTCAAACACGAGCATATATGCGTAGGAGTAAAATGTTCCTGAAACGACAAGAGCGCATATACTCACTTGAGACGTCTCTATGTAACTGGCGAATAGTCGTTCAACGCACGCGTCAGTGATATGTAGACGCACCATTCGATCCAGATATTCTACCCACCACTTCTACTCGACATTCAGAATGACGGAACAGCGATATGCACAGACGCCTGATCTATCAGGTCCTCGAGATCGTATAGAGGATCGCGAAGCTGAAGCTCGATGACGCCATCACATATGTCCTGCAGGGGCATGCTTAAAGGAATAATGATCATGGATCCGGCACGATGATTGGAGACATGCCTGACGACCTTGACGTATCGCGCGGTCCAGAGAGAGCAACCTGAGACGAGGACTGTTTGGAGTACTTGGAGGGCCATGTGGTCACGTTGGGAATTCTTCGTGGGTGGGCGGGAACTTGAAGAAGACGTGGTCCAGAAACGGATGAGGAAAAGTGAAACTAGGATAATAGCAATGATGATTTCAAGAGTCCTGTAATTTCAAGGATTGTAGGGCTTAACGAGATCGATGGTCAAGTCTTTGATGGCGATGTGCAGAGAATGGATTTGCTGAAAGTGTTGAGAGAGATGTGCGTCATGAAATTTACTGAACTTTGTGGAAGAGAAAAGGCATGGTTTTCAACCGGTTTTCTGGTTTCCATTCCATCTAGTGTGTCTATATAGCGATGCGCTAGCATAAGGAGACGGTCCACTTACGTAAGTCTAATAATAGACGATGTGACAAATTGAGGCCGTCCTTATGGATCCACCACTGCATTTAAGGCCAAAGCACTCGTACTATACCTGCCTCCAACACTCGAAGCTGCAACTTCAACCAGACGTACTTTTGTCCTTCTTGGCCACGGAGATAATCGCATGGCACGCCGCAGACGGCTGAAACGCTGACTGCCAACTTGTGCACACCGACGGGGACATGAGAGCTGCACGACTTTCTGCCGCAGAACCAACCCATTTTGTATACAAGTCACCTTCTGCAGTCAAGCTATCAGCCTATCACACAACGAATGCTGTCGAAATTGTGAGTTATTCCTTATAAAAGTACATTTACATTTGTAAGAAGAAAACGAATATGTTTCAGAGGTTAACTGATCAACGGGACTCGAAGAACAAGAAAAGAACAAAGAAGTCAGTGATCAGTTAGAGGAAATGGGTAAAACAATAGGGACGTAGAGGTGAATGACTTGGTTTTCGCCAGCGTCCTAGTCATCCGAGCCGCCCTATGTATCTAATTCATCCCAGGAAATGCTATGTCCACCCCCCGCGCACTTGAAACCAGTCGAAGTTTGGACCCAAGCATATCCTTGAGGACATTGGCGGTCCTTGGGAAGGCGGCGGACCGCTTCTGCGATCTTTGCCTGCATCTTATCATCCGCGGCGCTACCCACCTCTGTCGCTAGTCGTGTCTCAGCTGCATGCTGCTTCGCCTCGGCTTCTTTGGCCAGTTCATCAACCGTTGAGGATAGACTATTCGAGCCATCCGAGTCACCCAATGCGGCCAATTCCTCCCAAGAAATCTCATGTCCACCCCCCGTGCACTTGAAACCAGTCGAAGTTTGGACCCACGCATATCCTTGAGGACATTGGCGCTCCTTTGGAAGACGGCGGACCGCTTCTTTGATCTTTGCCTGCATTTTATCATCTGCAGCGCTGCCCACCCCCTTCTCAGCTTCTTGACGTCTCTGAAGCAGACTCC
Organism: Suillus subaureus; assembly: GCF_016647635.1. Classification (NCBI taxonomy): domain Eukaryota; kingdom Fungi; phylum Basidiomycota; class Agaricomycetes; order Boletales; family Suillaceae; genus Suillus; species Suillus subaureus. Next base: position 31,999 of record NW_024538718.1, read on the forward strand.
TCCCTTCCTGGTCGTCCACCCAAGTAGCAAAGACATCCATTGAAAGAGAGCGCAGTATCGCTACGGTAGGATATTCCGAGACGTGGACCTGCAAGTACAGACGGCTGCTTTGGACAATGTGAACATTAAGAGGAATGTGTTGGCGATCCACGAAGTGGTTCCACTGGTTCTCCAAGTCATTAGCTTTGATGCCTAGCACGGACGAAAGGCACACAGCGGTAGCACCCCCGCTAGTCTTGTCATCGCGATGGGTGTTTACATCCGTGCTAATCTCTTCTTTCGGTTCCTCTGATTCCATGTTGGCGAGTAGAATATTGGATCGAACGACGCAAGCTAAGTGATCATTCGCTGTGCTATATTTGACTGTATACGAGAGCGACGTGAGCGTTGGGTGGACCACGTCTTCTGGGATGGGGACATCCAACGCGAGTGTCCAGTTGCCGCAATTATTGCTGATGAACTCTGAAATGGGTTGGTTTGAATATGATGCATGGGTGTGAACCAGACTTGGGTCCTTCGGCGGAAAGGTGGCTGATGCCTGATATCGGCAGATGGCGGGATGGTCAGGAATGAGATCATGCAATGTTAAGCGACTGTGGGGACTTACAGAATATTGAGTGACCACGGGGACATCCATGGTGGGTTTGAAATCCACTCTATTGATGCCCAAGGGCTGATCGAGTGCAGTAGTGGGGACTGGGCACGCACGCCCATATTGTTGGACGTAGGTAGTAGGAGGCTGCCAGCTCACTTGTCCTCTCTGCGCTAGCAGTGGATAGTCTACTAGCAGAGACGATGGATAGCGGTGGGTTGGCCTGGGAGAATATGGAAGAATGGTAGACTTCATGAGCAGAGGGCCTTGCATAATTGTCGAGGTGAGGTGGTGTATTAAGATCGTGCAGTACTTGACCTCAGACTTACAGGGTATTTATGCATTTCAATACGTGTTCTCGCAATCTTCCGGTCAGGTCACTAGCAAAATCTGCACAGCAGTTATCTGAACTCATTGCGAGTTATCGAACCCCTGAAAAAATCTCCATGAAATTGCCTGAGAATGATCGATATTAACGCCCGACTTTATTGATCATGCAGCCCGTAGGCAATTCCCGCATAATCCAGAACCGCCCACAGCAAAAAGTGCATATACTCGAATTTCATTTTCTCACAACTATAAATCTAATACCAGCACGCATCGCAAGCTAGCGATGAACACGATAGCCATGGATCATTTTGAATTAAAAGAGGTATTTTCACAGCATTTCGCAGCGCTTACTTCGATAACCCAATTTCAAGTACCATTGGCCAGCCATGGCTCATATGCATGCGTCCTTACCTGTGACCCGTGTCAAAATATTGGATCCAGAGCACCGGAATCTGCTGCAATTAGAAGGACTTCAAATCGAGGGAAAGGGCGTCCGTTGCTGCGGGGTGGACGATCAAACACTTGATGTCACGGTGAGCGCCTGATAGTGCAGGCAAATGACCTGTCATTCTAAAACCAGTGTAGAGGCTTGTAAAATCCCGACGGGTGGATGACCTTCTCCAATGCATTGCGACAGATCTTGCGTCCAGCGCTGAGCGCTAAGAATGTTTAACCTAGATGACATCCAAGCGCTAGAAGTCGGACTTTGTGAGAGGCGCACGCCAGTCCCCCTATATGACAACTTCTTCGCCACCGGAAATAACTCGTAGATCTTCTCAGGCACGGTAATACCTTTTCCTTATGCGTAGGCGCAGAGTTTATTTGTAGATATGCAGAACTATTGGCACGAATCCTCTGTCAAGCATTCTGCTGCACTTTCTCGGCCCCAGAACTCCCCGGAATTTGGGTAAATTTTACTACCCAATCGACTCGGTGGAGCGTCTGCATATATTAAGTTCAATAAATCGGTATGTTCCCTTTGGTATATCGACCGTGATTAGCATGCGGGACGATTATCATAACTCGAGCCTTGTTTAAAAAGAAAATCCAATTTTATGTTCATTGAGAACAATACTCTATACAGGACAGTACTAACTAGTCTCGGAGCCCCATGTTCCATGGCCTCATTCAAATCCTCAAATGCACTGGTGTAGGGTGTACCCCCACCAGTCTGCCGTTCCCGCATAACTCGAGCTATGGTATCACATCCATCACAGCCAGAAAAAATCAATCAACAAAGTGAGATGCTTCTTTCTGGCATGGCTGTAGTCGCACTGGCGCTCACTACTATGTTTATGATGTGAACACGTTACAGGGAAGCCAATTGAAATGATTCCAACCAGGGGGTCCGCGCGCCAGACAGGATTGAAATTCAAAAGCACACTGTTCGCGTGACTGGCTGTGCGCTGTTCCTTGGGCACCCTTGGACGCGGTGATTTGCTCAGCATCGAGCTTCTGTCGCCTGGAACGTTACTATCAGTGATCTGATGATATTTTAGTTTCCTTTGGGATAGGCGCTACAACTTATGCTAGCGTGGTTTGAAATCTGCATCAACATCTGTCATGGAGCGAGTGTTCATTCGAAGTTATTCATCGGCGCTCAGCATTTATTCGAAGTCTCCTCCGTGTAAATTACTCATCGGATACTTCCATAGATCCATCAGCAACTCCCGTGTGCGTCCAGGTCTTTTCTGTGTTCTCACTTGCTTCTTATCGGGTCACCTCCTATTTCAGCGTGCGTTTTCATGTTCTCTGAAACGAAATTCACCGCCACTTATGTACAGCCTTGTGGTATTCCATCGCGGCGGGCTCTGGAGATATCCCTCAGCGTGCATAACAGTTATTTCAAACCTTTTATTTTTACTTTGGGATATAATGCTGAGCTATGAGTCTGAAAGCCATTTCACCGTTGACGCTGATGTGCTGAAATTCTGCGCCCATCTATCTGTGGCAGCATGGTATGCATTTATCATGTTTGTGCTCTATTCAGTTTCATCTCCTCACCCATCCGTACCTGCCGCCACGAATATCCATGAGATTCTGGAAGATAGCACAGGATAGCGCCCAGTGTCAGCAGCCGGTTCGTAGACGCGCTCTTTTATCATTGATGTGTTTGTCATCCAAGTCTCAACGTTGCCTTCTATCTGTGACACGGTTGTATGGATCAAGATTGATGCCTGTAGGCGGTAGTGGGGCGGTTCTGATTCTTATGCAGGCTGTGGGTCGCCTTCACGTTAATCGTGTCAATGAAGTGCCGTGATGACCAGCCGATTGGCATCGGTTGGATCACGATCTCCGTGACATTTGGGCCCGGTTCTAGTCAGTAAAATGCACTTCAGCATTGCATTGACGTATCTCCAAACCATATTGTCCAGAACGCCTCATACTAACGCTGAGTGCTAGATCTCATCTTTATGGGCAAACCGCACTGTCACCATCTCGCTTCTGTTCCTCCTTTATTCTCTTACCGGTAACCGAGCTGTCATCCAGTCGTGTAATACTCCAAGTTTCTAGAAACCTTGTCAGCTGTAGACAATTTACAGCGTCAAATAAGATGTATTTAGCAGCAACATGACTCATCTTAGCAATATCACTATGCGTTGGCACAGATTAAGAGATTGCAGATCTGAGACCTGTATGTTGTCCTCTGAATTGTCCTTGCAGATATCTAGCTATCAGTAAAATGAGTGTGACATAGTGGCGGGCTGGACCGCGTGCTCAAAGCTCTTGGAAGATTGGTTCAGTGTCACAGTAGAAAAATAGCGAGCGCGAACGAGAAAAACACCGTGCTCGGTGAACTTACATCCTACGACATTTTAAAACGCACACCATCCGAGCTGTTCAACTGAGTCAGAAAAACTAGGAGACGATGGATGAGCA